>NC_134700.1:229910387-230200387 GCF_043290135.1 Rhipicephalus microplus
CGAAAGAGATTTTTGGGGATCGAGCGACTCGCATAGTGACTTCCATCGTTGCGACTGTAGTGCATTGATTCGACGTTGAATCTTCTTTTGTAGACGTCTCGCTTCCCTCAAGTCGTAGATGGATTTCGTGCGCCTATATCGTCGTTCGGCGCGACGACGGATTGCGCGCAGTCGCTCCAACTCCACCTCATGTTTGCAAAAATCTGGCAAAGGTCCACAATTAAACGTTGCATCTTGAATAGCGGCCTTCATTATACCTTCTAGGCTTTCAAGAGAGCCTTCTTGGTTTCTCTCGCATTGCTTCTCTGCGGATGATCTGTACTTTGACCAGTCTATCCGGAAAGTGGGTGCGATTTGCGACTTGCTTAGCTCCTTGATTTTTATATAGGTCGGGATGTGATCACTGCCTTGCGTTTCATTGTCCGCAAACCACTGCACCTTGGTGTTCAGGCTACTCGACACAAAAGTTAGGTCGAGACAGCTACTATATGTCAGACCCCGTAAAAACGTGGGAGCGCCGTCATTTAAACAATGTAGTTGGTGGTCAGATGCAAAGGAGGACACATCTCTTCCCCGACGGTCCATCTTCTGGCTTCCCCACAGGGGGTGATGAGCGTTAAAATCACCGGTAATAATCCATGGCCCAGGTGTCGCTGATATAATGGCACTTAATCTTGCTGGGTCGAAGCGGCCTGAAGGTGAAATATATACTGCCACTAGCGTGAAGTTCACGTTCTTACGCTTAACTGTCAGGCACACGTATTGGTTGCTGTCGTCCGGTGTTACTGGATGCTCAATATATGTGAGTTCGCACCTGATGTAAACAATGACCTTACTGGTTTCGTTACGGGTTGCAGATCTGAAAGCCTCGTATTTAGAAAGTCTTATAGCATTGTGAAGACGTGGTTCACAAATTACGATAATTAGAAACTGATTCTTGAAAACATATGGTCGAAAATCCGAAATGCGGTGTTTAAGACCTCGGGCATTCCATTGGAAAATTGATGCCTCTTTCACTTGTTTACGGAAGTGCTGCAGGGAAAGAGCCATGGTGCTTCTGTAGATTTGATAGCACCGGATTCAAAGCGTCCAATATTTGAAGAGCGCTGTGGGCAGCCGGAGTCTGAATATTATTCAGGAGTACTCGAATTGTCTTCATGAGGGTCTTAATCACGTCTATTATTTCGTTATCTTGACTGTCATGACTTACTCGCTCTGAAGTAGCTTTCAGTGGGCGATGCTGCCGTTCTACTGGCGGTGTCACTGACGGCAGCGCTGGCCACGCGTCAGGGTCAATGTTTCTAGCGTCTTTCTGACGATCAGAATCAGAATCAGAATCAAATTTTATTGTTACTATGAAGTAAAGTCATTACAGACAGTATACAGAAGGAGATCCCATAGTCGGAGACTGAATTGGGACCTCACAAGTGCCAACAACAAGCAAGGATGCTTGTTGTTGGCACTTGTTGATGCTTGTGGTGGTGAGTGCGTGATATGGGGTAGCGGTGTATCCCTGGCCTTGGCAGAGGATGTCCTAGGAGTTTTCCTATGGCGCGAACGCCGACGTCGCACTTTGGCAGCAGCCTCCCTGTGGGTAGAACCGTCTCTGGCCATCTGCCTCAGCACTTGCATTTCCTTCTTCACATTTGGGCACTGCTTTGATCACGCCTCGTGAGGACCTTGGCAATTGCCGCATTTGCGATGTTCTGCCTGGCAGGCTTCCGTGTTGTGCGACTCCGAACATCGGGAGCACACAGCAGAACTTGTGCAAACAGCACTCACATGTCCTATTTTACAGCACTTCCGACACTGAAGAGGTTTCGGCACGAACGGCCGTACTGTGTGTCGAAAATGACCAACTCTTACTTGAGTTGGGAGGCTGTCACCCTTAAAAACTAGTTTCACGCATCGTGAGTTCCCGAGACGGCGGGCTTTCAAGATTGTAGTAGCTTCCGTCACTGGTTTGATTAGAGTTGAAAAATCAATATCGCTGATAGAGGTGTCGACGTCGTAGATAACGCCTGCCCTAGAGTCCTTGCCATCTGGTATGAAAGAACGAACGTTGATGTTCCCGAGCACATTCACCTTGGTCAATACGTCGAGAGCAGTACGTTGCGTAACGTCTATCGCCAGAACGTTCTTGCGGCCATTGATTCTCACGTCTGTTATTTGTCCCGGAACGAGCGCCTCAAGTGACATAGACGTGACCTGGCGATTAAGTCGGTTCATGCTGTCAGCGGCATTCAGCGGGACAAACAAAATAGTGTGAACCGGTGGCTCTTGAATATTCGTGGTGGCCTTACTTTGGGAAGGAGATGTCGTAAGCAACCTCCTCTTCGCCTTGTGTCTTGCCACGGGCACAAAGTCACTTTCATCGGAGCTCTCATCACTGGCCGTAGAGTACATGAGCGTGTCCTCACTGTCGACGTCACTTGGGTGGCCGGAACGACACTAAACCTTAACATTATGCTATATTGAGCAAGTTGGTGTATCAGTGCTTCAAAAACGTGGCGCAAGGTTCAAATCGAGAAGAACAAAGAATGAACAGGGATGTTAGCTTTGTCCTTTTTTTATTCTCGATTTTAACCTTGCGCCACGTTTTTTTTTAAGTAATGAAGCTATATGTCACTGAATCTCACTGATTGAGTCGTTCAAGTTCAGTTTGCACTGGCGGACCATGTGCATGCATCTGTTTGATTTCATTCGAAAGTTTTTTCGTATGCCACGGTGCTTCGAATGACAGCGAACCCGTCCTTCTCGCCTGAGTTGGGAAAACCCGACATCACGGGCCATTGTATAGAAGCGACGCTTTGGAACGCACGCGCCATTCAGAGCACGTTGGCCATAAAGGTAACGCTGCAGAGTTTTGAATATATTATTCTCTTACTGGTATAGAGCTCACGACACGATCTTGTGCTTTCCGGGGATGTAAGTGCGCAGTCTGTTGACGGGCTTGTGCCGTGCGGTATGCATAATGCATGCACATATGCTATATATATATATATATATATATATATATATATATATATATATATATATATATATATATATATATATGTCGTATAGCCTGGCAGTCGATCTGCAGTGTAAATCACAGCTCTATAAGGTGCAATGTCTGTCGGAGACAACCGTACTACTGGAACCTAACGGGGGTAATACGCGGTTTCTAGGCTTTTCTTGCTTGTTCTGTTCTCAAAGTTATGTCTGAGTAGTGGTTCGAAACAAATAAAAAAAAGTAGCGCCCGAACTCTTCGAAAAGACATGACGCCTGGTCCCGATCACATGCATACAAATGGCGCTATAGAAAGTGCTACCATATGTGGCAGCTACGCTATGTTATATGCATACACTGAGCGCCTGCGCCATGACTGGAATGTCTCGCCAGTTTATGGAGTTGCTCACGCTAAATGCGTGTAACCGCTGTTCTTGTATGGTTGTCGGAGGCACGGACATTGTGCGTGCCCACACGTGCGTGTGTGTGTGTAAAGCATGCTCTCGCTTGCGCAATTAGAATGACGCGAGACTCGGTCACGCTACTGTATAGAACTAAATGACGTGTTTCTAGAATGTTGACACGTTTTATCTCCGTATTCTTGTGGTGCCGCACGCTCGCGCACTTACAAGCGTGCGCGCGCAACCGGCACATTTCAAGAAACGAACAATTTCTTTTAGGCCATGTTTGCCTTCTTGAGGACGCAGTCAATTCATATAGTTTCTGAAAACCCGACCTTTTTTGTCACGTTGTTAGTTTGCTACCGTTTTCGCGTGAGGTCACATACAAGAAAACGATTACACAGAAGAATTATTTGTTTTTTTTTTGCATGAGCAAAACAATGGCACAGCGCGTAAAGAAGAAAAAACAACAACTTCCTCACTGTTTACACCGTCACCAAAGTCGTCCGCATGGCCACCACAGAACTAAGCGAGACAAAAAAGAAAGAACAATAGAGTGACTTCGAAGCCCACTTTATTCAACAGAAGCACGAAGGAGAAACAGCCGCATACCTCGCCTTTTATAGTCGAGCTTACACAACTGGAATTTCCACGCTAACGCGCATGAAAGCCCATCTACACGTATACGTATCGTATGAGCTTGCGTGGGGGCACGCACGCATGAACGCGGAAGCACGATACCGGGTTGCGGTGTTCGATGGCATAAAAAGAGAACTTCGAGTTTTCCTCGAGTTTCCCTCGAAGTTTCTTCAAGTTTTCTCCCTCTTGCCCTCTCACACTTTAAGAAGCTGCTATTTGTTATTATTATTATTTGTATATACCAAAACACTGGTGTCAATGTGCGACGCTGACGTCTCATCATCTCTTGCAGATAAGCTGCAGTCACAACACAGCAAACAGGCACTAAACTATGCAAAAAAAGTAGAACCGTCACACAGTTATACCAAGCTTTCCCGTACAAAGACGTTTTCACTCAGGAATAGAAAAACACGCGTATTCACAAAATCAAAATGTCCACGCATATTATTAAATTTCACCAAGATGTCACAGCTGGCCATGTTCGGATGTCAACCAAAGTCTGCATTGCAGTTCGGATAACAACGGTTGCAATACCTGAAAGGATCTCAAAAGACATGTATTCCTACCTTTACAGTTTCTAGCCATTACCCAATCGTCCTACTCTAGCCGCCGAAATACACAAATGTTTATCTTGAATACATTTCAGATATTTCCGTATTTCTGATATACTGTCGCCCACAAAACAGGGCGATGGTGGTAAGGAAGAATATTTCGTGTTTTCTTTCAAGAAAAGCAGTCTTTTATATTTACCGTGTCTCGCACAAATGTAGTGTCAACATTTACGAATATGTCGCACGTTGCTTGGAGTGAGTCAGTCTATCTGTTCTTTATCTCTTTTTTGTAGTTCGCCTCATTACGTTACTAGCTCAAATGTAAAGATCGTTTTTCCGGTAATATAGTTAGAGTGAAAATATCGATTAGCAAATTTCAGACCAGTCTGAGATACTCCCGAAAAACTGATAGCCAAAAGTTTTTTGCCAAACTTATATTGAGACCGCACCCCAATGGTGTGTACAGATCTAAGAAGAATAGTCCTCAAAGGGATAAAGTCTTGGTTTAGAGGAAAACTCGTTTACAGAGAAAAAAAAACACGGCTGAAGAAAACGTGCGCTCACAAAATAAAAATAACTCAGAACCACAGAATAGCCTTGAGGCAAAGTACAATGGGATACAATGACTCATAATCTTATTTCAGTTATTTGTTACATGTGCAAAGTACCTGTTATTCTTATTCTACTTTATTACCTTGCTAATGCTTGCATTTACATTCTGGAAGCACTCTCTCTTGATTACACATCATGCATTATGCACCATGCGGTTACACGGCTCTACATATTACACTCTACATGTCTGATGAGTTGTTTATTTACGACAACGATCGTACGCAGATGACAAATTAAATTTACCCAATTGCCAGCTTTCGTTGACGCCTGCAATTGTGCCTTTACTACGCGGTTCTTCGTGCGTACCTACAAACGAGCCATTTTCGTGGCTCACATTTTTACCAAGGAACATTTTTTTTTGTATCTTCATTCTCATCTCGATCGACGCCCCGTCTCGGGCCCACACACATCATTATGAAGGAAGTAGCGTCGGCCCACACACCCTACATTATTAGACGGTAAATCCCTACAAACTATAATTCAACTCTCTGCCATTCTACGCGCACATATTTGCCAAAATAAGAGCGAGCGAGGAAGATGGAACACGTAGACGTTCCTGTTAATGTTTCCAGAGGAAGTGCAGTTTCTGGGAAGAAATTTTCGGCGATGATTGCGAGACTCGCAAAAAAGAAAGAACACTCGCGACCACACCAAAGAGAAATTCTTCGTCGAAACCGTGTACGCCGTCCTATACTCGTTTCTATAGTGCGCGTGTAAATACTATTTCCGTGCCAGGAAGTAAAAGTGGTTGTTATGTCTGCTTCGTCTCCCGTTCCCGGCAAGTGGCGCAAACACTTGTTCTGTTTGCTCAACACTCCTAACGTCGTTCCTTCTGTCTCCGCGTTCCTGTGTGTTTTCGCGCCCGCATTGATTGCCGAGGCTTTCGGTAGGTTTTTGCCTCTCCTGATGCTTGTACTGGACGAGCTCTTTTGTCTTTCCATTCTGCTGACACAACACTGCAGGAGCTCGAAAGGTCCAACGCTCCACTTCTCTTCACTATAGCGCCTGGCGTTGTGTGTACTCGCGAAAGAGGCTGGAAGTCGTGATATCGTGCAACTTCTTTGTCTATGAAATGATAGCGCTCATCAAAGCAGCGATATAGTAGTCTTGCAATAACCTATTATTACCGTAAACACGGAGCTGTCTTTTGCGATGCTGATTTTTGTTCACCTCACCAAATAAATTATACTAAAGTTTGCTAGTATAGCGGCTTTCACAGCCATCAACCTCTTGTGAATTGATGAATAAACACCGCCACGTTTACCCACGTTAAGCAGGATGGTGATTAACAATTACAAAATTATATAATGTAGCACTAAATAGCCGCTTTTGATAGAAACTCTGAAATGAAGTGTCGATGTTTGCCACCCAACACTAACCTCCACAGAAACAAGTTTTTTCACGAAATGCGGGTCGCAAACGCGCCCACTTTAGGTAAGCAAATTGATTACGTGATGCAACAAGTTACGAGTCAGCTGTTCTTATGGTCTAATCGTTAAATTTCTTTACGTCCTTTCTGCAGGTCCAGGACGAGTCCCCTGAAGCGCGTGTAAGACTGGCTTGTGCAGAGTTACAGTAGCACGAAAGGTAAGATGAGCTGGTTCCCTGAGCACTTTTTTTCTTTATAGTTTGCCTAGCATAGTCGGTATACGGAAATTGCTTCAATCTATAGCTTGTGTGCCGCCGCGTTGGCATAGTGCTTGCTGTGCTCGGCTCAGTGGTTACGGCGACTCGGAAGACGCGGCTTCAATCTCGGCCGCGGGGGCTGCATTTCGATGGAGAGGATATGCTAGAGGCCCGGGTCCTGTCCGACATCACAGCATGTTAACGGACACCAGGTCGTCCCCGTTATCCGCAAACATCTTGCAGCCTGAGAAACATTGGGACGCCAAGCGAAATAGACCAACCAACCATCATAACTAGAAGGCTAGAGAACAAAACCGAAACTAAGGGAAATAAAAAGAAAGAAACCCGCCGAGTGAGCACATATATATGGAGGATTATGGTTTCTAATATTTTTACGCGAGTCATTTTATGCAAGTGCGCCGAAGAAAAACTCGCTGTAAATCGCTGCTGATCTGCAGCTTGTGCTGGGGTGAGGTGCGGGTGGGGAGGGGATGTTGAGAGCCTGCGTCGATTAGTTCTTTCCTTCGTCTCTTTAATTTCGTGCTCCTCTTACGGCAAGCCTTTCCATCTCCTTTTCATAGCTCTCATCCAAATTTATGTTCATATTTTTTGTTAATCCTTATAAAAATAATATTGCCTTCTCCAACACTTGTTCTGTATCTCCTATTGGCGCCTAATTCTCAGTAAAAAAAAGTTCCTAATTTTGGAAGATTACCGATAAGTATATTACGCGATTCTCTTCTTTCGGAATTGCGAATCCGGAACTGTGTTTACGAATATTATATTATGCTAAATTTTTTAATTGAATCGTGTTTTCGCCGGTCCTCAGAGTGGATATAATTTTATCGAATTAATCCTACTGTTCGCGAAAATCGCACACGTTGGAATAGCTTTGTTAATTAGGCCCCAAATCTGTCCTTCCCTAGATCATAGTCTGAAAGCAGATCCTCCTCGTTACTATCCTGTACTGTATAAGAATAATATCAACAAAATGTTAATAATCCCTATTAGAATTCATTAGGCTCCTTACAGATACCGAAAGCAGTGCGTATGCGTAAAGGCGTGCTTGTTGAATATTCCAAGAAAGGACTACAAGCGTTAAGGGTAATAAAAAAAATTGCCCGCAGCTTCCCTCGGGGGAACACTGAGGAGGATGCGGAGCATATAATTGGTTAACGGGGTGTTAAAGTGCGACTTACTTGGGTCGATGGCTAAATTGGTTAACGTGGTTGTGAAATGGGGTGTTAAATTGCGACTTACTTGGGTCGATGGCTAAATTGGTTAACGTGGTTGTAGGAGGGGGTGTTAAATGAGTGAACACGTACACACGTATGCGAAAGGGCGGCGCTGGTCGAAGGGACGTCGATCATTGTGTTTGTGGATTCGTTGGAATTCATTTCACCGCGACCTTGGACGTCGACGCGCCGTACAAACCAACCGACGAGCGGCAACTGAGCGAGCGAGCGCCGACCTTGAGTATATATACAGCACGACGGCGCATGCACTGTCAGCTGTTGAATGTTCTCGAAGCGCGACGCCACATGCGCGTCCACTGGAGAATCAGGAGAATTGTAGATGTCGAACGCGGTGTGTAGAGGAGGAAGGGTGCACAGATGGTGGAGGAGTGAAGCGCGCGCGGTGTGTAGAGGAGGAAGGGATGCACAGATGGTGGAAGAGTGGGCGACGGCGCGACGGCGCATGCGCGCGCGTCAGCTGTCGAATGTTCGAGAAGTGGTGTGGACGGCGCGGACGGCGCGGACGGCGCACTACAAGGCGCGAGTATAAGATGCTCCGCATCTAAAATATTGCACCCATTATTAACATATTGCACCCATTATTAACGTGTTTCGTCAGCACAAACTATATTATCACACAAATCAACAGACACTAGGAAAATGAACATGATTAGACATAAAGCTAATATCAAAGCACATACTCAGAAGCTTGGAAATGGTTATATTCTTGACCTGATATACGAATGGGCACAAACGCTAAAACCTTTTATTGTTGGGCATCGTGGCATAAAACTCGGGAAACCACGACGAGAAAAAAAGCATCTAACAGGCCACCAGCCCTCTTCGGTGATACTGTGATCATGAAGCTTACTTCGTAGTTTTCCCTGGGAGATGCAAACTATACTTTCTAAATGACTCGAGCACAGACAGACTCGTTGGCTGCTTCGCAGGGCAAGCGTCCGGAACTGCGTTCATCGACATTCTAGGCGACGCACGGCGACACACACACGATCATTCTATGTCTGGCAGTTAATTAGGACACGCGCGCTCGTCGGTGAGATTACAGATATGAATAAAACAACGAGGTACGCGGAAACTTCGCTCCTGCATCGGTCGTTAAGCTTTAATGCGCGAGCAAGCTGTGTATTGCATACCGCCTACGTTCTACTTTCCCTAAAATTACGGTGGTCGATGTCACAAAGCCTTAAGGCCGCTTCATGCGGGGACTCGTACACGTATTTCCTGGCCGGTGCATTGGATGCCGGTATTGAACCGATAAGCATACTGCTTGCTCGCATCCTTTTGCGAGGCGATTATGTGCATGTGCCAGGAACCATCTGCTTCGTGCAAGAGACGGAACCTGTGTGCTGGTGTATGGAAACAAGACGTGAGATCTAATAAACACGTTTGACGTGTAAAATTGTCAGCCCGCAGTTCAACCTGGATACTTCATAGGTTTTGTAATGGAGCGTTTGTCAGCTGTGACACATATTTGCAGTCTGGATGCTTCTTAACATTAGAGGGCTGACCAGTAGCGTTCGTAACTCTATAGATGCCTCAAACCAACGTCGTTACGTGTCAGGAAAATCTAGCAATATGACTCAACTAAAGAGCCATGGATATGCTTCCGCTGCGTTGCATTCAGCATATTTAGATGTGAAGCATTTTATGATCGAACTCGATCCACTGTGCGGTGTGAACGCGATTAGAGTGCATGCGCGCCCCCCCTCTCTCTTCTACACTCTCTTCTACACTCTCCTTCTCTCACCTCGCAACGCCAACGCATGCAGGCAGCGTAGCCTACGCTCGCTGCGCTCCCTCTCCTCTCGGCATCCCTCCCTGCGGGGTTTACACCTTCATCGCACATGTGCGTCCCCTCCCTCTCCCTCTTTCTCTCTGCGAAAATTCTCCGACAGTCTTGGCCTTCTTTTCCTGTTCTGTCCAATAAAAAGGTTGTAAATGTGTTACCTTGTTTTAAAGAAGCGTCATGAGCAAGTAACTCAAGCTTTAATGCATCATTACTGCGCTTTTGCAGGTTCCCTTTACCGTTTTTATTCGGTGACTTCGTATTGGCGCTCCTTCTCTGTAACAGGAAGCAGGCGAGAAAATCATCGTTGAAATTACTATTTTGATCGAAAACTGAAATAATGATCGTGTCCTGATAAGCACCACGTTCGTACTTATATTCAAAGTGTCATGAAACAAAGATAGGTTGTGCGCCATGCATGCACTTATGTGTTGCGAAGTGTTTTAGGCGTAGGCGTATCAGACGGGGGAGCAAGGGGGGCGCGACCCCCTCACTGAAAAATAGTTGGGGGGCTGAGCCCTCCCCCCACTTCTGATAGTGGTCACTCTTTCTGCACGCTGGGGAAACCAACAAGTAAGGTGAAGTTTTCCGTCACAACAGCAATCCCTCAATTATGCCCTTACGGGAGAATAAAAATGTTACGAGGCAATGTTACAACATAGTGAAAGTTTGCCAACATTTCCTTTGTGATGATTTTTCTAGTAGGCTCCTTGCGGTGTGGATCGCCTATGCGAAGCATTCGCGTCTTGTGCTCTAGTATTACAGAGCAGGCAAGTGCTGAACAAGGGCCCTATGATAATGTTACGACGTCAAAACAGAGGTCTTGCCAAAGAGATTGAGACACCAGAAACAGGTCTTGTCTTGTCTTGTCGCCTAGGAGATCTTGGCTCATACCCACATGGGGGATTGGCCACACTGTACCTTATAATAGATATTTTTTTTACAACGCTTGCTAAAAAAAGAAAGAGAAATTAGATAAGAACAATAATAATGTTCCTTTGAAAAAAACGTGAAAAATTGCAGAATAATTCCATAAACCAGGTTATATAAAACAAATTAACAAGAATGAGGAAGGGGGACGAAGAATTGAATATATCTGGCAGTACCACTAGCAGCGTATCATTCCGGTTGCCTGAATGAATTAATGTAGCGCTGACAGGATAGCACTGCGGCCCACACCCAACTTACTGCAGCTCCAAACGATAGTAGGTTGGATGTATTGACTGGCAATCCAAGCATACCAATTGGTCTTTCAAGAATTATTCGGCGCAGTGAGGCGAAGCGGTGGCATGTGAGAAGAATTGATCTATTGTTTCGGGTTCATTGCAAACTGCACATAGGCAATTAGTTAATGAAAATCCTCATTTGTGGAGATAAAACTTTAACCGAGGAATCCTACAGCGAAAGCTTGTGAGGGTCACCTCAAATTGACGGCAAAAGCATTTTGCGGTGTTCCATGTGAATTGCAAGTGCCGAAAATCTTCAGATTGTAGGAGTGACGTTTCGTTGATTTTTAAGATTAACAGGCGTTTGAATCGTTCGGCAGTAGTAAGCAGGTCGGTTCTTTTAATGGAACGCGCAATAGAGTTCTTGTTTTTCATCCATTTCATTTTACTTCATGGCACATGCACAACTGTCATTGTCGTTCTTTTTGACAAGCACGTGACAATATTACATCACTTGTTTATGCTCTTCTTCTGCTGTGACTTGTTGATGAAGTTATGGATGGGAACGAGCTCACTTTTTAATGACCGGTCAAAGCATTTGCTGCTTCCGGAAAATAATTTTCTTCAAAAAGGATATATCGTCACCGCTGTTCTGTCAGAACTGTTGTGAGCCGATGAGTGTGATGAATCGTTTTGGACGCGGAAATCGGGATAAGGGCGCCATGACCGAGTTAAAATGTGATTGAACTTCACGGTGCCTAAGAAAGCGAGTCGTGTCATCTCTGTGTATGCAAATTCATATCAAAGTGTGAGCGCATCGATGAAATTGTATATATATATATATATATATATATATATATATATATATATATATATATATATATATAAGAAAAAGAAGTGTGTACCTAAGGGCTCGTTTTTTCCGTGTTTTTAACACAATATTAATGAGATATAACAGACAGTAATGCCAACGAATGTACAGGGGAAGTTATTAAAACCAATGGAATGTAAATAAGAAGAAAGAAAAGTGGATGAAAAAATTACCAACTGTGAGCAGGAAACGAACCTACGACCTTCTATATATATATATATATATATATATATATATATATATATCCCGGTGGGCCACCCTCCTCCCACTCGTGAAAGAGTTGGTACGCCACTGGTTTCACGCATACCCATATGGCTGAATTAGAACGAATCAAATGAATATTTAAAAACAGAAAGGTCAAGAACAACTTCACCACAGGTAAAAAACAAAGGTGACGCAGTGGCACTTCAGTACGTGGCAAGACGTGTGATGCAACACAACACTCGTGAGACTAGCGAGCGTACCATGAACAATCGAAACGCTAAATATAGAGTGTTGATTGATATGTTGGGTTTAACGTCACAAAACCACAGTATGATTATGAGAAATGCCCTAGTGGAGTTCATCGGAAATTTCGACCACCCGGAGCTCTTTACCGTGCACCAAATTATGAGCACACTAAATATAGAGTGTGCCACTACTGCAGAAGCCTCTTTATTTAGCACGAAGTGACGGCAAATTCGGTAGAAAATGCACTGTTGGTGAAGGAGGCAAAACATAAAAAAAGTGAATTCTGTGAGACCAGCTCTGAACACGAAGGATGATTGGACAACCTGCTTGGAAGTTTGTAGGACCTAACACTAGCTTTGCGTAGATCAGGATAAGTGTCTTTCATTCATTTGCTATGCGAATACCTTTTCTATACCCCGGGACGCTATGAAAGTGACAGAACGAGTTCCCTTTTAATTTTGAACACAGGCTTTTGAACAATGCCACTTGTACGAAAAAGTTTGTTTGAACAAATGGAACTCTAAACTAGGTCAAAACTTCTTTTTTTTTGTCTAAGATAACGTGAACATTATTAGCCATATGCCATATTTTTTGACAAAGCTTCTCATGCTATACTAGCGATGAAGATCACAGTAAAATGGGTTCCTTCTATAGCGGATATAAGGCCTATTCGAGCTGTAGACTCGTGGGCTGTCCAGAATTGTTTAAAACACTATCTGCATTTAAAAAAACGTATAGAAACAGAAGAGCGGTGTCTCTGGGACGGGCGCTAGACAAAGTTTTGTGTTTTATACTTCAGAATTTAGATATGTTATGTAGCGGCGAAGCGAATCCTAGGGTTTACGTACAGGCTTGAAAATATGCGTGCGACTGAGAGTGTACACAGGAAAGCTAGCGTGACCTATTTCTTGGATGGAGTATCTCTTATGCGAGTTCTGTTCTAGAGTTCACGTGCCCTCATTTTGTTTGTTTATTGGCTTTTTTTAGTTTTACAGCGAACGGTCAAAGGGAATGTCAGCACGCATTTGCATTTACATATCTTCGCTCTGGTTGAGAGCGACTGTGTGCAAACCTCTACTTTGCATACCATACCAAAACGTGTACGTTTGCATGAGAGATAAGAAAACGGGGGATTGAGAAAAATAGAGAGAGAAATAAAGAGAAGACAACACATAGTCAGAGAGGAGGAGGAGGGGTAAGAATATGCGGAAGGACAGGGAGGTTAGACGTAGTCAGAGACATGCAAAGTCCGCCGTAGGCTAGGCCTGCTTTTTATGTACGCATAACTGAACCCATAGCTAAGTGTTACTAATATGAGCATTCGATTTTGCATGTATAAGATTACTGTTTCATCATGCTATGACTATGGCCCTACCCTTCTTGGTGGTCTACTGACTAAGATACTCGGCTGCTGACCAGCAGGTCAGCAGCCGAGTACCTTAGTACCAGAGGCAAAAATGCTGTAGGCCCGTGTGCACAGATTTTGGTGCCCGTTGAAGAACCCCAGGTGGTCGTTATTTCCGGAGCCCTTTACTACGGCGTCTATCAAATTCATATGGCGGATTTAGGATGTTGAAACCCACATATCTATCTATCTGCTATGACTATACCATAATACTAAACTAATTTCTTTGAATATTGATGTAGTACACAAGCCAACGCAGGAGTAAAGACAATTGGGCGTTTACGCTGAATTGTGAAATGTGTACTTCACGCGTTTTTTCTGTTGTTCATGTGAAATCAAGCTCGTACATGAATACATGTTTGGCTTCTAGTTACATCACTCTACAATGAAGACAAAAAATGATTTGTGAACCTTTTCAGGTAGTCCTGTCTTGCCACTTACATGACTCTCTTTAAAGAGGCACGGCGACTCTCTTGTGCATCACATGACCTTTATAAGAAAATATAATAACTTCCCAAAGAGGGTTCATGGCCTCCTTAAAGATAATCATACGTGGTAAACTAGAACTTCCAAAAATGAGTAAAATGACAGTTTTTTTAGTGTACTTAGTTAAAAATGTCACTGAAACAAAGCCTAACGCACAATTTCGCACATTATGCACTAGTGATTTTCATAACATGTCGCTGCTGAACGAGTTCGTTTCTCTTCTTCTTCATTTCACTGTCACCACAAACAAATCACACTTCTAGCCGTAATGAAACACACCGTGTGACCCAACGAAATGCTATTTCATAAGTGCATTTTAGCATCCGGTATAGTCTTTTCCAAGTAGCTCCGTAGCAGGCATATCACCCTGATGTCACCGTCATGACTCTGCTTCAACAAATAAATAAAAAAAATGTAGGTCTTGAGAGAGCTCGTGACCAAACTTCACGTTAAATTAGCGTTTTTAATGTTCACAAAGCGTATCTATCTGCTTGTCCCGTTTTTTTTTTCTATAAAATACCTATGAATATATGTATAGTATATATGTATTTTCGACATTAGTTTTTTCGCACTGTCCTTTTTTTCTTACTGAAGATACCGTAACAACTGAAAATTGCATGTTTTGTTTCTTCTCCCGTTAACATCATGTATGGGAGCCCCCCTGACAGTTTCTAACTTTGGGGCTCCTTGTGTGTATTGCCAATCCTGTACGCACTTTTCTGTAAACTTACATCGTTGTTGAATAAACTTGAACTTAAACTTGAATACAATAGCAGCCCGTAGACGCACGTGCTAGTCGTTTGCTCAGAGCTACAACAACATAAAGAGCGCTCTAGGCACACGTAATATCCGCATAAGCGCAGAAGCACTGAAATAATTACCGAATCCCGCAAATACAGTGCGGAGATGGCTCAGCAGGACCAGTATGTAATAAAAACACGAAGTCAGCTTTTCATTAGTGGCACCAAGCCTAACAGAAACGCAGAGCAAGGCGGTCATCCTTGTTTGTCTTTATTTTTTTTTATTTATTGATCTTCCCTTTTTTTTCTCCCCCCTCATGACCTTCTTTTTCGCTCCTTCTGTCTTTTTTCTTTCTTTCCATTGTTTCTCTGCTTCTTCGCCTGCATATATATATATATATATATATATATATATATATATATATATATATATATATAAATGCAAAAGTGATACAGTTTTCCTTGTTTCTCTCTCTTTGTTTTTCTTCTCCTTCTCTACGCTCGTTTTCTCACCCATCAGTTATTCCATTCCACGCCGGACACATGTCAAGCACACATGTTCTGGGAGCGAGCCAGATGACGAGAAAAAGAGCACGAAGAGGACGAACCTCTTGACGAGTGCCAGCTCGTGATTATAATAGTTATCAATTAGTGGATTACAACCAACGGCTGGCCTAAGCATCTGCGTGGTTACAAGATTCCTGCTACTTTCACCGGCTCTTTTAATTTGAGAGGTGATGGCTAACCCGGATAATTGGAGATCTTTGCGAAACGAAAAACTTACGCGCAAGAGCAGAGCGTGACGTATCGTATCCGCAAATAATAGCCGTGTCGTCCACGCCACTTCAGTGGCCTTCAGCTGAGAACAACGGCTATCGGTTTCAGTAATCGATCGTTGCTTTAATGGGGCCATAAACTGGCGTGGAGATATTGACCGTTTCGAAAAAAGGGTAGTTCTTTTTTTTTCTTTTTTGGTGTTCTTGGAGGTGAACCTCATCTGCTTTCGTTAACAATGGCCGCGTAATTCTACCGAAAAATGTAAAACTTTTCTTTACTGCGTTTAGGAAGCTGTTTGCCTATAAATGGGCCCATCGTCACTATACTTCCAACTTGTGTTTTCACGCTTACTTCCATGCATATAATAGCGCCTGGCTCCTATCACATTTGCCTATAGCGCCTGGAAACACCCAATCGATTTTAAGAAATAACTCTCGTATATTACCCTATATGAATGAATGCATTATGCCGAGTGAAACGATCTATATGTTTTCAGGGTGCATAAAGATAATACTTGTTATGCACTTCCTAATATTTGATGTGAAAAGTACGAATGAAAACTTTACTGTGGCGAGCTGTTTTCGAAGTCTAATCGTACTTCCAGTTTCTAGGAAGCACGGTGAAAACATTTGCTATAAAATAGAAATGTCAAGGGCACTGCTAGCGTTATAAAACAGACCAACTATAAAGCACGCTTAAAGCTTCTCAGCTAGCAATGCTACAGGTTCGCTGAAGTGGCTTGGTATATTGGTTATTGGATATAGGCTACAAAATTCTTGACATTTCAGGCCCTGTTGAATGTTGCGATTAATTATCAGATGCTTGAAAAGCAAACATTATCTTCTACAGTTAACGTGTGGCTTCGTAAAATTTATTGGTAAGGCATTGTGGTAAACAAGGCTAACATTTACGAAAACTCCAATCCTTTCCCTACTATTGATTTCTCAAGTTAAATGTCACTTGTCCACCTCCATAAAAAAAATGCGCATAAAACCAGTGCAAGCCGAGAAAAAAAAGAAAATAAAAAAGCGCTGGAATGTACAGTTACCTAAAGCGAAGTGTCAAAAAATGAGAAACAGTATAAGAAACAAGTGCAACACTGCTCTCCTCTGCGTCGATTAATTGAAAGAATGGGTCGGTTGGCTCATTTCGGCGGATCGTGTCGATGATACGATTGCTTAACATAAAGTGTTAGCCTCGAAGACGGGAATCAATATTCAGAAAAGCGTGACGCTTAAAGAAAGAGTGGCAGAACAAGCTGTCGAACAACTAACGAAAGTCCATAATAAAGACTAACGTGCAAAACGTGTACACGAAGAAATGTTCAATGGCATACCACATTGGGAAACATGACCCATTTTAAACGACGGTTCAGTGCTTTACTCTCGTAAAATGCTGGCTCCTTAAATAAAGAATACCCACGCTGAAAGACACGACCTCGTTCAGATTTTTTTTTTTGGAAAACAGGTTATAAACGGCAAAACGCCAGCGACAAACTTTTGTATGCGTTCATTATAATATCCATTGCACAAGGTGCTCGCCTTCATAGTTGCCAGCCGAAAACTTTTAATTTCTTGCATCTCGAAGGGCACGGCACAACATACGGGCTTGACGACCTCGAGACGTTGAAGAAAGCTCGCGCTATGCGGTCCGCGCCTTACGCACGCTGTGCTTCGTGTCACTCGTTTCACTGCGGTTCTCTTCCCATATTACAGGAAAAGATAAAAAAGAAACACTAACATTACGCGCGCAGTCTGATGCGTCGTTGTAATGACTTGAAATGAGTTCCGTCCTCCTTTCTTCTCCTGCTGTGCTTAGTTTAGTTTTTGCGAACGTCGTGCATGGACGCAACTTCGAGTTCCTGAAACGACCTCCGAAATCCGGCTTTTTTTTTTTTCTCCCTTACCGCCGAGGCAAATCGCTCGTGTTAAGAAGTAATATGTGGCTTAGATGTACGGATGCGGTTAGTATGTTGAGGAAGCCACTGAAGACCATACCAAATATCAGCCGAAATTCGGCTCTTAAACTTTCTGCAAGCCCCCTTCGCCGCATTACAATTGCTCATTTTTTTGTTCATAAAAACGACCTTTTACGTTGCCAATATGACAGCTGTGCCGAATCGGGAAGCGATAGAGAACATGTGTCGTGCTTTATAGCACCTTGTACTTCGAACGTTTCTTCTTTCCTTTCGGTTACGTGAATGGTTGAAGCGAGAATTTGAAGCTTTTTGAATGTATTAAAACACCTTGGCTACGTTTGCACGTGCATTCAAGTGATGTTTGCCTTTAAATGTACCTAGAACTAAATTCGTGAAAAAACAAAACCAAGCTTTGAGAACGCTGCGCGCAGGAAAAAAAATCTTTAAAAATTTAGAAAGGAAAGAGAGGAAATGGTGTGAGGTACACGGGCATCACATGGGCATTTCTTCTGCTCGCTCAAAGCGGAAAAGGCTATTTAGGTGGATTCTTTAGTGCCAAGCGAGCAAAAGCAATAGAGAGACGAAAGAAGGCGCAGCGTGGTGTTCGAGTGTCGTTCGGACGGACGGTCAGCGTGGCAAATCGGCAGTCCAGACATTTCTGAAAAGAAGAAAGAAATACAAGAAAGGGAAGAAACAGAATGATGAAGAAAAAAGGGGAGGCATTAGTGTCCTAGGGGAGACGACTTGGCTGTTTGTTCCTTTATATGCTTTTTTCAGACCATTCTTCCTTCTCTATTGGGTATTTTCGTGGTTTTGAAAAAGGCCTTTTGCACGGAGGATATAGCGGTGGGCGGTCATCGAGAACAACGAAGAAAAAAAAAGACGTAGGCCGGAAACATGTGAATGAAAATTCGAAAGAAAAAAAAAAAACTAGGGGCAAGTGATCGAATATAAGGTGGCCTGTTTCGTATGTCGTCTCTATTTATCGTTGTTTACATCGAAAAAAAGAGCGACTTGGCTGAGAATTCAACGGCTGTCTTCTATAGTTGTTTCAATTTTTTTTATCTTTAGATATTCTGGCAGGTGCCACAATCAATTTCATTGGCCACAAAGCGAATTTCGCCGGAGTTGGCTAAATGGAGATTGGTCGAACTGGTTTAGGTCTCGACCGCTCGCGGGTGACAGGATGTGCGCAGTTCGTTCGTTCTTTATGTATGTCTTAATATGTGGAGTCCCCCCCCCCCCCCCGAAAAACGGGCGCTTCCTCTGGAAACAAGGCAGCTTGGGTCTGTTCGTACATAACGCAAGTGGATTAGCGCGCACTTCTACTGGTACGCAGTGAGACAGGCAGAGAGCTTGAGAAAGGAGCTTCTCTCACGGCTTACAAAAGTGTGAACTTGTGCTTGTCAATAAAGCATTATGGACGAAAACATTATGAATGACAGACATAAGACCATTGTGATTAAAACAGCGGCCGTATAAAACTGCAGAAAGCACCATCCTGGGCTCTCCGTCTCTCTCCTGATCGTGTACATGCGATGCTTGACTCATAATGACCTCATAATCCCGTATTCACGAGAAAATTCGTGTGCGAGAAATGTTATTAAAATGACATTTTAGCCTATCATCAAGCAGGCTTAGTGAATGCACTGGTCAATTAAAAAAAGACCACTGCTTTTTTTTAATTCTCATGTAAGATACTTCTGTGGGCTTCAGGCATATCTTGCTGCGAGAACGCGGCATTTCTTATGCATGTACCGACAGCTATTACCAGCGTATTTCATTCTATACCCATCGTGGAGACAACTGACCTTTTGGTATTGCATCATAGCGGAATTAAACAGTCAACTTCGCGCCAAAATCACAACCACACAGAAGAAGAAAACAAATAAACACGATGGGCGCCCACTCGCATGCAACTATTTATTTCTTGGGGAAACAGGCTACTATATAAGCCCACTTCTCGTTAAAACATGCGCACCATGATCGGGATTTAGTTTACTTAATCACGCTATCGAACAAAAGCTCTCTATAGAAAACACGCTTCCGACCCATACACAGACTGACATAAATGTTAGGGAGAAAGGCAGGGAGGTTAACCAGAAAGCAAGTATTGACGTTTCGCTAACACAATTAATATACAATTTTTTGTGATGTGCCTCCGAAATTTCCCGTGCTACCTTGCTTTTACTTTTTCTCTGTATATATAAACGCTCAAGCTCATGTTCATAAACGCTCAAGTCAAGTTCAAGTCAAGCAGCGTTTCTGAATACGAAAGTCAACTGCGTGAAGAATAGTGGGCATCTACATTATAGTGAAATATTCTACTTAACTATAAACTACATGAAGTGACATACGCACCACATAGTTCTGACATGTTCCAACTAGCCCAACAGTGAGGTCTACAGCATAGCAGTTAGATATAGCTTGTATAACCTTCTGGAATGTTTACAGTTAGCACCATGGCCCAGAAGACATATTACAAGTAGAAAACGGAATGGGTCTGTGTGGTCGGCCTTTTATTATAGATTATAGCCACAAATTATATTATATATTATATTATATTATTATATTATAGCCACAAATGTATGAAATTACTCAAATCAGTGATACCGAATTTCTCTTTCAACAATCTAGCTATAAAGAAAGTTGCGTAGCAGTATTATAAACTCAGACAATGTGGCCGTCTGGAAAAAAATGAATTAATTAAACATTGCCAATATTTTAAGAAGCGTCGCAGGATGACATCGTCCTCATGACGATGTCGAATTCTTGAAGAATGAAAGGAACAAAGTGTATATATAAGCTGTGATTTACTATGTCCATATTACCCCGTGGCGTAAGCTTCTGCAGTACCGTCTTGTCATGACGCCGCAATCACATACATGTATGCGCACGTGCACATACAGAGGAATCTGTCCCGATGGATCGCGCGCAATATTGCCAAGATCAGTTCATACTGAAATCGGTAAATAAATATCACAGAATTTGTGCTTGCTCTAGCGAGAGGTTACATTGAGCCAAGACAGCGTGGTGGCTGTGCGGGCCGGCGTCGTTGAGGTCGGTGACTCGATCCAAGCCGCAACGAGTCAGCTTTCATGGCGTCCAAATGCAGAGATACTTGTGCGTCTAGAGAGGAGCAGTGACGTATAGCCTGGAGGTAGTACGCCGGGACTGTGCCCCTCCCCCCCCCCCCCCTCAGTATTTCTGCGATGGCACAGAAAGCACAATTGGGGTTGGAATTTTGTGCAAAAAAAATGAAGAAGGAAGAAAGCATATACAGACAGGCGCAGACTAACAACTGAAGTTTATTTTTTTAGAAAAACACACATATAAAGGAAAGGTGAAGACATGCTTAAATAACCGTATAAAGGACCACAGAACTTCTCTGAAAGAGCATCCTTCGTATAATCTCTGCTTGCATTGCAATGAATTTAAATGTCATCCTTTTAAGTGTTGTCGAGGCTCAAAGATAGGACCGCGCGAGAGATCGTTGAGGCCTTTTTCCTACATAAGTTTGGTGACGTATGTGTGGCGAAACCATCGGTTAACCTGCACAAACTCGAGATAGATTAACCAACCACCAACCCGCAATCATAACCACGTGTCTTTGTCCTTCCGCTATATATGTTTTTTTTTCTGAAAATAAACTTCAGTTGTATAGTTTTCGCCTGTTTGTGCTGACATTGACATGTGGGGTTTAACGTCCGTAGTGGAGGGCTCCGAAAATTTCGACCACCTGGGGTTCTTTACCGTGCACCCAAATCTGAGCACACGGGCCTACAACATTTCCGCCTCCATCGGAAATGCAGCCGCTGCAGCCGGGATTCGATCCCGCGACCTGCGGGTCAGAAGCTGAGTACCTTAGCCACTAGACCACCGTGGCGGGGCCCGCCTGTCTGTGCTCTCTTCTATCTTGTACATTATTTTTCACTATTTTTTGCGCGAAATGCAATCCACGATTGAATACCAACTTACCAAACGCTGGGTTCTTGTCAGAAAGTACAATATGACACTCGATCACGTTTGCTTGCCTTTTACCCCCCCCCCTCCCCTCTCCCCCCCCCAAAAAAAATTCTTCCTACATTCAATGACGTGCCTGATGATCAGATCATAGTTTTGGCGTTTAAAAACGCCGAATTAGGTGACTTCTCGAAGTTTCCACATGTACCATTGTTTTGGAGACTCTAATGGGGCCTCAAAGACAACGCTATTTCACAAAAAGAAGCAGAATCCTATACCCGAATGCAACAGCTTCTTTCGAGAAAATGCTCGTTGTTTCGCCCTTCCGTGGAAATAGAAGCCATTTTACTATTTTTTATTTATTTATGTGCGCTTCAAGTGCGTTCTTGCGCGAAACCTGGAACGCTGACCGGTATTTTTTGGCGGCCGTGAACAATTGTATTTCAGCGGCGCTTACACGAATCGACAAGCGCCTTGTACGTAAGTGCCGTTTTATAACGGTACTCTCGCCGTGGGCCGTTGCTTTAGTGACCAAGGAAAGAATGCAAATAAAAAAACTAACAAACAAAAATGACTGGACCAGGGCTTCTTGCAGCGGCCGAGAACGATCGAGGATTCTGGTGACTTATCATTCGGTCGCCACACTCGCTACTGAGTGAGGACGCTACGCAGAAAACACATGCTCCGCCAGTGCCTGGATATTTGTCCCCGCGCTATCTTGCCGTCATCTCTGCAATCATTGCACTCTACGAATCTTGAGATCTAAAAAAAAGACAAGACGGAGACAGCCGCGGGACAGACATAGTTACTCGAAATTCGATCCTGTCCAGTGATTTTGTCTCCTACTACGACTCGGGTTTGGCGCGCTTAAAAAGACAATATAAAAAGAAAATCCTACAAGAGCCCTAAAGCGAAACGCACGCCTCGCTTCTTTCTCTTGTGTCGAAATAGAACCAATGCTCTGGAATTACATCCTGTTCTGGTAGGTCGTGTTTCTGTTGGCAAGATCTATACGGCTACTTTTTCCTTTCATTTCTAGTATATTTGTTGTATCTGCAGGTCACTCTTAGGAGACAACAGATCAGCTTTGACATCGGCTGCGCACTCAGTTTTCTCTCGGATCGGTGGTTTTGTCCGGTTCTGCAAAAAAAATATTTTTTCCATCGGTTTGAGCCGAAAGTGGGCCGATTGTAAGTTGTGGTAAGCGCTAGCGGTCATGTGATATTCAATTTCACGTACATAATGTACAAAGCATTGCGTATATAGTTCCTTAAACATCCGGCTTAGGAATAACATAAACTGACCTATGTTGATTTTCATACTCGACAGTCTATGGTGTGGCAACTTCGATTATACTGCCGTGGTTACAAGTTCACGAGCGTTTGGAATGTAGCTTTTTTTTTACCCGCGGATTTTTTATACGGATAACAACTTTGTATAATACAACTACAAATCGCTCATGTAAGGTTTCACCAAGTCACGCGTAATAGCACAAAAATCAGACTCCCCACATCGACATTACAAATGTGCGCATTATTTCGAGGCAGTAGATGCAAAACAGTGAGGTTAATGCGAATAGCATTAACCTCTTTGCTATTTATGGGCACGTTCGTCGATAACACTTCTTACCAAACAACACAACAGTGAACAGATCAGTGTCGTGGAACACTAGCGCCTGCATGGCCCAGCATGTACAGAAATACCAAGAGTGAGCGGCAGAATTCAGCAGCAGCGGCTGGTGTGCAAAGAAAAACAAAAAAAAAACGATGGTGGCCAGATCACACAGCTGGTTTGTCTAACTGGCTAATAAAGTTTTGAAATTATTTTTTTACCTAAAACGTTATGTGAAGCAAGTTACGTAATAGATCTTTGAAAATTGCTTAAATATACCTGGAACTTTCAAATCCAGAATATGCAATTATTGGTTGTGTTTTTGCTATATTTTTCAACAAAGGTTCCCTTCTTTGAGCCCACATTTGATAAATTAATTTTCGTCCAATGTTTTTTGCTGTAGTTGTTTTTACTTTTGGAAGCAATTGAAGTAAGAATCTTTTTTTTTAACTGCACGTTATTTTTCCTGCCTACATCTTTGTCTGGTAGTCAAGAGGTTAATAGCGTTGTATTGTATTTACGAGACGGCGTCTATAAGACTATGCCAAAAAAAATTTCTGAAAATTAGCTGATGCCTTTGTTTTCAACGGACGTGAAGGGGGTGATGAACATTTTAACTAAGAGTTGTGCAAATAGGAGCAGGAAAATAACACACTTCGTCCGCATACGGGAACTGCTAACAACCCTTTCTACATTACCTGGGCACACGCAGCCGAGCTTGAAAGCTCGCAAGCTTTCTCGTCCAGACCATCGCAAGTACACCAGTTTACCCTCCTGAAACGTTTAGTAATTTACCGTACGAGCTGAGGAAGAAATGGCAAAGTAGTTTAAGATTAGAGGAATGAATACCTAGCCTGTATTGCGGAATCGGTGCGCTCACACTGCGCGAATGAAAACTAGCACTTTAAGAACGTATGTAAAAAGACTACGGCAACCTTTTTTTGTACCGCAATTTAAATGAAGCTTCTCGAGCTTATCTTTTCCTAGCTTGTAACACCCTTTACTCAGCGAATTGAAAGTTCGAAAGGCAGAGAATGTTTCTGCCAATTCAATGGCGCGATTGTCGCCGCCACTCCTTGTTTCGTATTACAGCTCTCTCCAATTCTGGGCTGTTCCTGAGCAGGTGCTTCTGCGACGTCGGAAAGTTTCGCGCTGAAAGGCCTCGGGCTATACTGTACATTCCTACGGTGACACGTGGATGCGCAAAACAACCGTCGCCCCAGAGCCTTCGCTTCATAACTCGGGAATAAATTGCGTGCGAGTCGTTTTCTTTTTTTTTTGCCCACGATTCTCTCTTTTGACTCCGTCTTATTTTCTCCCTTCCTTCGACGCGTTTTTTTTTTTTATGACACGCATTATACTCTGGCGTCGCTCTCAACGGTGATGGCTGCCAGCGCAACCTAGTTTTCGCATCGTGCGTTACTCCCCTCCATGAGCGCGTGCATCTGGCCTTCAGTTTTGAGGGAGAGTGCACAGGTTCTCGCATTTTATTTTGAACGAAGGAGGAATTCACGTTTTAGCGAAAAAAAAAACGGGCCTTCTTCCTTGACCCGCGGCACTTGCTTCAAGGCAGCGCGCCACAACTTTCTCGATAAACAGCGCTTCCCCAAATGCTCAACCTCGCGCAAACGGCATTCTCCGAGGCTGTATCAATTTTTTAAAACCTGTGCTTTCCGTCTGTTTGCACCTCCCAAACATCGTTTCGGCCTGGTTACAGCGAGTAGCCTGCAAGGTATGTGTGAAAGAAACGATCAAATTTACTTGAGTACGTCCTTCGGCGCTTCTCAGGTAAACGCCTCGTAAGTTTTTCTTGGAAAGGAACAGTGAAATCTCTTTACATGTTTTGTTTCGTTACGAAAGGCGGGTTGCTGTATTACCAAGAAAAAAAAAGGAAGAGGGGGAGCTTAAGCCATGGAAGGAAAATTTGCGTCCTCGTTCATTGATGGCTCCGAAGCGTACACCATGTAATTTCCCTGGTGACTTTAAGTATAAATGAGTTTTTGCGTATAGGTAGAACCATTTACTTGGTGTTGGGATCGATTAAATATGCAGCAGGAAGCACGGAAGCACATTTTTTTAGGCGGCTGAGTTTAAAGGAACACTAGGACTTCGTATTTAGATGCCTCATAGATTGTGGAAACTAACCGTGTGCGTCGGCGGCGTTCCGCGTCGATGGCATCAACATAAAGGAAGCGAAAAATTATCACCTCGTGATTGTGCCATCATATGGTATCACAAATATTCGAAATTTGTGTCGTAATGATGATGTCACTATCACGTAATCATGACGCCGCACAGCGCGACGTCATCCCATGACATCATCACTTGATCTATGGTGGGTTGATCACGTAGGCAATGCAATATAACATGCAGAAATTGTTTGCAATTGAGTTTCATACAATAATACCAAGAGATTAATCTGGCACTTCAACCCCCACGGAACTTATGGAAAGTAAAGGTTCCATACCAGATTGCGTACGCAAGCGAACGGTCTATGAATCTTTTTCTACAGTTTCAGTTTCTTTCCTCGAGCAGCGTGGATGGTGCGGTGCACAGCACTAAACCAGCACCTTTGTTGGTCAAAGGGGCTGAAGACCACTATGTCTGAACTTTACTGCGCCTTTCGGGCTTTACAAGTTGTATTTGACAGTTTAAGCGAAGCGTCGTCCACTCACCGCTGAGCGTAGATGTAGCGTCCCTTGAAGAAGCGAGATATGGCATCGAGTTCACGTTTTTTTGCAATGGCTTCTTGCCGAAACTCGATTAAATTGACTGCAACACGACGGTGAAGCTAAGTTGACGAATCATCACGCTCCTCTAAATCGACTTCACGACGAAACGAGAGGTGCCTTGGGGGCGGACCACTGAGTTGACGCACCTGGCATCGCAGCAGACAAAACGTAAAGTGTTTCGGACATAACAATGTACTCTTATTTCCTTAAATATATAGCGCATATTTTTGAGGCCAAAACAGATAAGTTTGTTTTCAAAGTGTTGTTAAAGATAAGTCACTATATCTTGATGCCAAATGTGGAACGCAATGACAATGAATTGCATACCTTGGTATTTATATTTGACCAGCGTTCACTTCTGATTCTTGGTCACGGAAATTTTTTGTGCGCACAAAAGAATGAAGCAAGTTTGAATTATGACAACTTCATATCACTTTGTTTTACACTCGGCTAACCAGCGTCGCTGATCTCAAGAGCGTAATCCATCCGAAGCACATCCGAAGCCTGTATACTTCCCATAATTATCAAGGGGGTACAAGCGCCACTGAAAAAGACCACGTATACACTAGCCCCAGATTCCCTTCTTGATATTGTCTGAAATCCTATGGATTGCAGTGTCTCCGATCCAGGAAGCCATGCAAAGCCACGTTAGGTCGGGAAGTCTTCGCAGGAGCATGGATCCGGATCAATGCATGGATCCGAGTCGTTTTAGGAGAATGCTAGAGGGACTCTGCAAGTGTTAGTCAGCCATACTTTGTGATTATGAAGCTGTGTACAACTTGTGTGTACTTGTATATATTGACACCCATTCATGAGCATCACATACCTTCTGATCCGGTGGTCCGCTATAAGTGTTCGCATTCGTTTCCTAGGTGGTCGGCACTTCGAAACTCGAGAGCTACGGCGTAAAGGACGCCATTTACTTTTTTCGCTTCACGCCGGCTGTCACGAGCATTCGCGCGTTCCGATTGTGCTTGCGTAATTAATTGTTGCCGCTGACGTCCAAGCACGCTTTTAGCCACGCTGGTGCTCCTCTCCAATTAAAATCAAATTCGCTGGGGCCATTGTTAAGAGAGCGACTACGAAATTAAAAATCGCGTCCGCTTTATTGTCGCGAGGATAGTGTATTCGACACACGGAAGGAAAATCTCAAAACAAAAGCAGGGCAATACAGGCAAAAAAATTTTTGTCCCATTCTATCTTCAGCGGATAAAAGAACGGACCCACGGGTGCCAGAAAACTAACTAATCATATATAACGTACATTAAAGCTGAAGCTGTAAAGTGCGCTCTTTTTCTGTGCTCAGATCTAGGGGCGTATCTCTCGGGGATCCTAAATAACAATGGGACTTCTCTTTTGAATGAACACCGGCCAAGAGACAATGCGTTTGGAAAATCAGGATGAAAAAAATCATACGAGCTATTGCTGTCAACTTGCTTGTCAAGACAAAAGAAAGACGAAAGTAGAACGTAACAAGAGAGAGAGAGAGAAACGTGCAGTGGTGGTTAATGTGTGCATAGCAGAATAAGGCAGTGGGTTTTCAAGCGAGGGCTTCTATAATCTATTATACGTTTACGTGCGCGTTAATCCAAGTTTTTATAGTGACTCCTTACGAAAATATGTACTGAAGTGTTACAAAAAAATTTGTTTCTTAAAATGTTCATTTTAGTTGTGGCACGAAAGTAATGGTACATAGTAAACTTGACACTTAACAGACGTTTCTTTATGCACTTCTGAAAGATTGTTTTGTACGAAGGTAACTATTGGCGCTCCATAAAACTACTGGGAACACGCGAAAAAAGGCAAAATCTAATTACATAAAAAGCTGCGGGAAATGTGTAAGGAAAATGTCAGCTGTGGTTCCATTTGCCCCGCCGTGGTGGTCTGGTGGCTAGGGTACTCGGCTGCTGACCCGCAGGTCGCGGGATCGAATCCCGGCTGCGGCGGCTGGATTTTCAATGGAGGCGAAACTGCTGTAGTCCAGTGTGCTTAGATTTAGGTGCACGTTAGAGAAGCCTTGGTGGTCGAAACTTTTGGAGCCCTTCGAACAGTGGTGGCAGCGAATGCTGCACAATGACGCGCTGGTGGACCAACTCAGGGCTGTCTAGAGGGCCCGTGTGGCGGCAGAGGGGCTTGGCCTCTCTGTCACGACGCGGGAGCAACCAGTATAAGTCCTGTACTGATTTTCAGGACTATAATAAAGTACTTCAGCCATATCATTGATTACGGCGTTTCTCATAATCACATAGTGGTTTTGTGACGTTAAACCCCCCGAATCAATCATGAATGGTTCTATTTATCTCTATTTACAGCAGCACAGATCGTGCTTTCCGGGGACCTTTAGAGCAGTTAAAACAACACGCATCGCGTGTTGTATTTTCAACGATAATGTACAATTCAACATACAACAAACACGCAATACACTATCGTGAATGTCAGACATGTACGCGTTTACTTGTATAAATGTCAGCTGTGGCTCGATTTAGTTACCTTTAGTGTCACTGTGAAGGCCAAATTTTACGAACTTGTACGAAGCTTTATGGAGGTCGTATCGCAATAAGTAAATTGGCGGTAGGCGGTTCTCGAAGCACTCCATCAAGAAATGTCTGGTTACTTATATGGCTCCTACCATGGATTCTGCAATTAAAGGAGAACGATGGCGAAGTGTCGTCTGATCCCCCCCGAGTGGGTATGAGACATGCTAGAAGCAACAACAAGTTTCAGTTTACCATGGACGGCTTATATTCGTAGCAGCATAGCAACTTTTGCACGCTTAGGTGGTTGTCGTCCATGGCCAACGTTGTCAATGGCTGTAACGTAAGTGCACTTGTGGCCTAATTTGCAGAGTACATTAAGAAAGTCGTCCTAAACTATTTTGAACTATTCGAACTATTTGAACAGACATGCACTAATGTTAGCAACGCATCTGGACACAGAGAAAGAAAAAAAACGCCATCTCCCTCGAAATGGAACCCTGTGTAGATGCGAAGCAGCGAGCGCTAATGCTTACGCAGGCCACGATGCTGATGCTCATTGAGGCGTTGCGCAGGAGAGAAACCTAGGAAGGTGAAAACCACGCAATGGTGCACCGATGTTTCCTGCAGGAACATGCCAATAGCTGCTAATGGGCAATGAGAAAGAGGACTCTGGCGGGGTACAGAGACCCACCGTACGCTTTTAGATAACGTGTGCGCTGTGAATTTGTATTGTTCAACAACGTACAAGAGAGATCTCCCACCAGCACTACTTTGGAGGTCCAGGTCCAGTGCCTATGATACTAGGTGGCCAGCGAACGGTTGTGCTGCGCGAGCAGTCGGTTTTTTTCAATCAAGAAATCCAAAGTCCGTTTCTTCGTACGTGTGTGGCTCCATGTACTTATTGTGATAACCCACCTTAACGTGGTGACGCCCAAGGGACGGCTTTGAGCTCTCCCATATTAGAGTACCAAGTACTCTAAATTGTTAACCACTTTTTTCAAACACACAAGCTCGTTAGTAGATGCTGCCTGCGTCGACGTTGCGAGGCGAGAGAGAAGGAGCGAAAGAGAAACATGGCGCGCATGCGCAATAGGGGTGTTATCTCCGCTGCGAGGGATGCTTAGGAGAGAGAGGGAAGTGAGAGAGGAGAAAACAAGTGGAGAGAGTAACGCGCAGACGTTGGAGAGAGGGAAGGAGAAGAGTTGCGCTGGCGTAGTGTGAGTGCGGACGCCGCCGACGCCGCGGGACATAGGCACGAGCAAGAGAAGCTTCGCATCTAAAATTCATGCCATCTTTCACTGGTCGTTTCGGAGCGCTCCGAAACGACGAGTCAAAGATGGCATTAGCAAGAGAGACGACGCATAGTGGCGTTCGAAGGGATCAGGTTAGTTAGAACGGCGCACCAAGAGGGCGCAAAAAGAGATAACCTTAAGAAGAAAAGCTCGGGGCGTAGGGGTGTTACGGCTCGCGATAATTTCGAAGCTAGCCTGCTCCTTACGAACAATTTCGGAAGAGGAGACTAATAGCGACTTTTATGAGGTAATTAGCTTGCCGAAGATGGCAGATAGGAGCGGAAGATGTCGAAATATATTGAAGGTCCGAACGCCATGTCGGAGCTCTGTGAGGACCACAAGAAGACAGGCTCTTTATAAATTGACGGTGATCTAATGACCTCGTTGTCCTCCGCGAAGGCACAGTATATTTACAGTGCTCGGCTGCTGACACAGAAGACACGTATTCAATCGCAGGCTCAGCGGCCGCGCTTTGATGCGGGCGAAACTCCTAAGACTCGGGTACATACATTTAGGTATGGTAAATTACCCCGGGTGATCGAAATTTGCGAAACTTCATGTGGCATGGTTCATAGTGATGTTAGGGCTCAGCATAGCCACCCTGAAAATTGGCGCATTTCTGGGCCCCAGCAGGAATCGAACCCAAGCATTCTGCGTGGCAGTCAAGCATTCTACCATAGAGCTACACCACGTCTTGGAACTACTTTTCAAATTGTCGCTAATCTTTTTTTTTCTTCTCCCTTAACTTTTCCATAGCAACAAAAATCAGCGCAGTCTTCTGTAAGCTGCGAAAGCAAGGTCACAGCAAAGGTGCTTGGCACCTCACTGGAGTTGTCATGGCTAGGTATCTACCCACTCATCTGTATCTTTGGCACTCGTTGTTATACTATACTATGCGTGCTTAAGCCTGCTTTCTCCTGTAGATAGTGCGTCGCGCTAAATAAACTCCCACGGCTAACCCCTGTGATGGTTGCCGCCAATGCGTTGGCAGCAAAGGGGATGACGTTTCGGCTTCTCTGGTTAACTATCAGTATTCAGCGCTGTGGCGGTGATTTTAATTGAGGAATCAATCATTCCTGAGTCACCTAATTATTGACAAAATCTTTTCGCATCGATCCAGAAGTTGGCTGAAAAGAGGACAAGTGCCTGCATATTGTAGTTTAAGAAAAAGTCTGTTTTGCAAAAAAAAAAAAACACTCTGCATTACATCATAATCTCTCTGCTGTAAAGAAGCGCCCTGGTTCTTCGAGCGTATGTTTTGTTCACTTCAGTACATTGCATAAATATGCACGTTAACTCGTGCACACCTGCGAAATGACGGTGCGCTTATGCTCCTCACGGTTTCAGAGAGGAGCGAGCACCGTGAAGTATAGAGAGTCCTCATGCTTGAATGCACTTAGTAGTTCAGGTAAGCTTGCGCTTGTCACGTCTGTAAGACAAGTAAAGATATGCACTACGTTAACGCTTTACTGTCTGTAGTTCTTGCGAAACCGTCCGTAATTGAGTTGGAGGGCAAATCGCGTGAGAAGGCATGCTGCAGGGAGCAAGCAAGCGATCGCCCGACGCGGTAGCGTGAATCTCCGGCTAATTGCGTTTGCTATGCAGTGCTCTGCTTGGTCCTTTGCGCCAATGCAAGGCGTCGGTGCGCGTGTAGGAGCACGCACACGACGACACTGTGGTGGCAGAAAGGACCCGGCAGATACATTAATTATAGAGTGATAAGATAAAGATATATATTCATGAAACCTTCTTACCCTCTCATACTAATCTTGGGCTTACCCCAAGTTAAGGGGGCGATCACGATAGCACTCGGACGTGAGCACATAGACAGAAAGACAGATAGATAGATAGGTCTACGAAATGCCACTAGCATCCATCCATCCCATCCCATCCCATCCCATTCCATTCCATCCCATTCCATTCCATCCCATTCCATTCCATCCATCCATCCATCCATCCCATTCATTCATTCATTCATTCATTCACTCATTCATTCATTCACTCATTCATTCATTCACTCATTCATTCATTCACTCATTCACTCATTCATTCATTCATTCATTCATTCATTCATTCATTCATTCATTCATTCATTCATTCATTCATTCATTCATTCATTCATTCATTCATTCATTCATTCATTCATTCATTCATTCATTCATTCATCCATCCATCCATCCATCCATCCATCCATCCATCCATCCATCCATCCATCCATCCATCCATCCATCCATCCATCCATCTATCTATCTATCTATCTATCTATCTATCTATCTATCTATCTATCTATCTATCTATCTATCTATCTATCTATCTATCTATCTATCTATCTATCTATCTATCTATATGCTTGTGGTATTTCGTAGATCTCGTCGTGTGAATGTTATCTTCTGTAGAAGACAACTTTCGCTTGTGCTTAGTCGCTCTTTTGGGTTTGAGCTCGGCCAAGTTGTTAGGTCGTTGGTATACATGCACACGCGCTGATTGCAGAATTAAACGCGTAGACGAGAGGTAACAGTTTAGCGAAGAATGGCGTGAGGTTTTTTTTTTCATCTGGAGCACTCTCAAAACTAATTTTGACAATCTAGTGTTCATTAACATGGGCTGGCATCGCACAGCACGTAAACATCTACCATTTTTCCGCCATCAAAATTCGACCGCCGCGACCGGGATGCAACTTGCCGCAACAGCCGAGCACCTCAACCAGTGTTTCACCGCTGCGGACAGTTTTCAGAGTACTTGGTAACGGCAGGTTCAGCCTTTGTTTCCCCTCCAACACAGAACGTTCCCGATCCGGGCTGCAGTTCTTTCGTCACATCCCGGTACAGCACCAATCGGTCCTGTAGGCTTTGTGATTAGGAAAGCCCCATTCCTTTTGCAAAGGAACAAGAAAAAAAGAGAGAGAGAAAGCTCTCTGATATAGCTGTCTGTGCGCGTAGGCAATGAACAAACAAACCATCTCACGCTCAAGAATGGCAATTCATGTCTCCGCAACTTTGTTGATAGCGATATTATATGTTTTATTTCCTGCCCGTTTCCCGGCTTCCGTCCTCCACTGCATCTCACCTCATGCATACATGAACGAAGATGCCTTCTTTTGGCCACCCCTTCCTTTTCTGCACAGCACTGCGGTTTTTCCTTCCGAATGGCCGATGGGCGAGTTAGGTGCCCCATCGCATCGCCACAAGCGGAGCGGAAACGTTGCAGGATCGCCACGAGAGGACGTGCATAATTAAGGGCATGGTCACCCCCCCCCTCTTTATTCCGACACAGCAGTTTGATATCTGTTTTTTGCTTATGTATTTTTTGGCCTGCCAATGGCAAGCAGCCGCGTTGCGCCTCAGATACACAGGAAGTAGGCACAGCTGCACCAAATTGCGCGAATGCATGAGTCGTTAGAAACTTGCCGCCCCATGGGACGCAAGTCGACCAGCTAGTTAGGTTGTTTGTTTTTGCGCGTAAACGTCTGCGATTTCGATTGCACTCGTTGGATGGGTTTTCTATCGAAGACTTTGAAGATGGGGTTTCTGTGGCGCATGGACGAGGTGATTAAGTAATGATGATATTCCGTTCGTAAGAGAATGGAAAATGAATGCACGCACGTCGATAAATATGGGTAGAATTCAGAAAGTCTTGCATTCGTAACTACTACTCGCCAACGGCTTGCAAAGCTTGGCACTAGAGTTGGCTGAATTGCGAAGCCGAAGGTACTCTTATAGTGAATACGAGCGAAGAAGCGAAAATGCCCGCTATACGAGGGAAATAAGAAATAAAGGAGCAAATCAAGGGCTCCGTTTTCTGTTTTAGACACATTATAAAGAGAACTAACAGACAATGATGCTAGGGAAAGCATAGGGTTTGTTATAGTATGAATTGTACAATGTGAATTTGAAGAAAGAAAAGTGGAAGGAAGGGTAACTTGCATCTGGCAAGGAACGAACCTGCGACCTTTGTATAACGCATACGATTGTCTGGGCGACAACGTGTCGACGATGTCGCTGGCCTATGTTAAAACAAAAAACCATGCTAACAGAAAACTGTACAATTATAAAAAAGCCAATCTCGATTGTATAAATCAAGCATTACAGGCTTATTTAGTAGTGTTCGAAACGGAAGCCGAGTGTAGGAGTGTGGACGGGCTGTGGCGGTTATTTAAGCAGAAAATACTCGAATTACGTGAGCTGTTCGTCCCAACTTGGGTGTTGACGGCGAGACAGGGTAGAAGCAAGCCTTGGTTTACGAAAACCTTGCGCCAGCTCACACAAAAAAGACAACGAACTTATCGCGCTTATTGCAGAAAACCTTCAAAAGAGACAGAGAAAAAACTGAAAGAAATAACTCGTGAAGTTAAAGAAGCAACACGCATTGCCAAAGACAGTTATTCGGGAACTATTCAAACAAGACTAAAAGATAAACCGAAAGTGTTCTGGAAGCACGTGAAGCAGAATGGCAAGGATGTTGTAACTATCCCTCCACTCGTGTCTGGTGACGTCATTGTTCGCGAAGACGCTGACAAGGCAGAATGCTTTAACGCCTACTTCTGCTCCGTCTTCACTCCTGCAGTAATGCCTTCTGAAGACGTCTCACCGGTACTTGAAACGATAAGCGACATGGATGATGTTGTCATATGTACACACGGCATTGAATCGTTGCTTCGAAGGCTCGACTCTTCTAAAGCGTGTGGTCCTGACGACTTACCCAATTTCCTGCTTAAATCATGCGCTGAATCGATAGCAAAGTACTTGAAAGTTATATTTGATATGTCACTACTCGAAGCTTCTCTTCCTGATGATTGGAAAGCAGGTATTGTGGTCCCTATTCATAAGTCCGGCCCTAGAAGCGACGTTTCAAACTACCGCCCGATATCGCTGACATCCGTTGCATGTAAAATAATGGAGCACATTCTATTCGCGAGTATTGTAGCTCACTTGAATACTCATTCTGCGATTACGTCAGCCCAACATGGATTTCGTAAAGGTTTTTCCTGTGTTACCCAATTACTGGAATTCACAAATGATATTGCATCTGCATTAGATAAACGGCTTGCGGTTGAATGTATTTTCCTCGATTTCAGGAAAGCTTTCGACACAGTACCCCATTCATTACTCATTGAAAAGATGCTCACATATAAAATAAATCCGGCGGTTGTCTCATGGATTAAAGAATATCTAACGTTACGCCGGCAATTCGTGGTTGTAAATGGGGTTCGGTCACGGGCACAAAGCGTTTCATCTGGTGTACCCCAGGGCTCCGTCCTGGGACCTTTGCTGTTCTTATTGTACATCAATGATATTGGCGACGGTTTGACATCGCAGTTGAGGCTGTTTGCAGATGACTGTGTGGTTTATAGGATCACTAACGGTACGGAAGACCTCAACCTGATTCAGCAAGACCTCGATCGAATCAGCACATGGTGCACTAGGTGGCGCATGCAGCTAAACCTCACGAAAACTGTCAATATGACATTCACTCGAAAGAAGAACCCTCTAAATTACTGCTACACCCTGAATAACATTGTAATTGGTAAAGTAACCGAATTTAAATACTTAGGTGTTTGGTATACCCCAGAATTATCGTGGCAGAAGCAGGTTAACTACGTAACCGGAAAGGCGGGAAAAATGCTGGGCTTCATTCGCAGGAACTCTGGTGCATTCAGTCAGTCCACACGTGAGCTACTCTACAAGACGTACGTGAGGTCCGTCCTCGAGTACGCTTGTGTAGTGTGGGACCCTACGACGGCGCGCGACGTTAGTAAACTTGAAAGAGTTCAGAATCTCGGTGCGAGGTACGTGTCCCGTCAATACACAATTAATTTCAGTGCAACAAGAACTAAGGAAGAACTCAAATGGGATACCCTGGTAGAACGACGCAGAAAGCTGCGCCTGAAGCTTTTTCATTCCATTTACTATGGTACGATTAACATACAGAGAGACATGTATATAACACCGCCTAACTATAGGTCCCAACGCGTGGACCATGAGCGAAAAAAAAAAGTAAGAGAGGTTCTATGCCGCACGGAACTTTTTAAGAAATCTTTCTTTCCAAAAACAATCCACGACTGGAATAGGTTACCTGCTGACATCGTCAACGTAGTTTCGAATGAGATGTTTTTTGCCCTGCTGAAATGATTGTTTCTTTGATCTTTTTAAGACGTACTGTATGTATTACTGTTCTTATCTTTTGTTCTTCTTTTCTTTTGTCCTCACACTGTATGCAGAAGGGAATTGTGGCTATACTCCGATATCAAATCACTTATTCTTCCTGTTGAAGTGACTCAACCTTGTAGTGTTCTTGTTTCTCACATATACTGCATACTGCTGTGAATAACTTATGTTGTCGATCTGCTGTAGCTGTTGTTGTTGCTATTACCGTTTTCCACGCTTTATATATGACAAAATATTGAACTGTCCAGACTGACTGTAAACCCCTCCCCCACTGTAATGCCTCTGGCGCTGTGGGTACTAAATAAATAAATAAATAGTGTTCATGCCTCCGTCCACTAATAGGGTACATTTACACATTTAAACCTGGGAGTGTTAGTAAGCGCCGCTAGTGGCCATGACGGCGAGTGCCGAACACTTTCTTTCTAACTGTAGGCGCCACGTGCTACGTGACGCCTACAGGCAGAAAGAACAAACAACAAATAAGTTCAGGTACCACCTGACACCTGTACAGGCAGAAAAAAAAGAAGAGTGTTAATCAAATGCCGTCATTTGTACTAGCAGGGCTGACAAACCTTCCCAAGTTCATATGTGCAAATATGTATACCACAATGTGGATGGAGAAATTACCACCGCTGTATGTAAAGCATTGGACGCGTTATTCAAATGTCGCATGCCTGACCCCTGCTCGCGGCAAGTTATCTTTTCGGCACTTCTTTCATCCCATTTGCATTACACCTAATACTAACAACCCCTATACTTTCCTTGGCGTCACTGTCAGTTTTAAAAGATTGAAACAGGTCATCATGCATTCGCCTAAGAGGACTCGCAAGTGAAGCCATGCTCTTCTTTCTACCTCTTAATGTTTTACTATTCAATCGGTCGTATCGATGCCGATACGACGAACCGCATTAGGGGAAAATTCCATCAGTACGAGTTGATTACACCTATGCCAATCCGCACGCACTGGAGCTCCAGTTTATTGTCCGGGGCATACAGGTTCAAGTCAAACCTGGTATCGTTTCATTGGCATATATTGAAGTTAGTTTTCTTTTTACCTCTACCATGTACTATGTCGCGTCAAGGTGTGACGCAAACGACGCGTTCAGCCGTTATCACGAGGGCGTGGATGAGCAATCCAATCGGGCACGCAGCTACACAAAACAAGGTGGGCCACAAATGACCCATTCAGGGGACACGTGTGAAAGGCGGCTCGTTAAGGCGGCCACCCTTCAAGCCATGTCTTTTTTTACTGTATTTTGTCGTGGCTTTACGTTTTCTCATAGCCTCGGTAATGTAATCACACCACGCGAAACTATTCGGACGAAGTCGAGGTACAGGATATAGCGCGGACAATACCAGCCGCTTCCAATGGTCTTCGGAAAAATAACCACGACGAAGAACAACGCTGTCGTTACTTTCCAATCCCTTTTGTTTTTGTCACGGCTGGTTTCCCCTTCTGTCTGGACGACACAAAGACGATGCCGAGAGCCCTAGGAACAGTCTTCGCACCGTTGCTTTCCGGGCTTTTACAAGGTGCTTTGTCGGCCGCGTTCGAAGCGGAAACTTGATTTGTCGCCAAGGTGCCCGGCAACCGCACCCATACAGTTGGCGAGGGAACCTTGTAAATTGAATTTATAGGTCCGCTCGCCACCACCGGGGCGAAGTAGCATGCTGATGTTGATGGTCGCGTTCTCATTATTTCTGTTCAACAACTGTTCCTTTCATTATATGGCGCAGCCCACAAAATTTCTTGCGGAAAGTCATGTGGTCAAACAAACATACGGGACAAACTATACGAGGCATATTCTTTTCTAGTCTTCTAGATTCCACCATCATTTTCCTGGTGTGCCCCGCCGCGGTGGTCTAGTGGCTAAGGTACTCGGCTGCTGACCCGCAGGTCGCGGGTTCGATTCCCGGCTGCAGCGGCTGCATTTCCGATGGAGGCGGAAATGTAGGCCCGTGTACTCAGATTTGGGTGCACGTTAAAGAACCCCAGGTGGTCAAAATTTCCGGAGCCCTCCACTACGGCGTCTCTCATAATCAAATGGTGGTTTTGGGACGTTAAACCCCACAAATCAATCAATTTTCCTGGTGTGCAAACAGGGCACTAATATTCAGGTAATTTTTCCTTCTCGTTTTAAATAGGGTTTCAAAAATAAATGAAGCCTTTGAAAGCATTCAAAACTCTGGATAGCGACTGACTAGTAAGTGTCCAAATTTTGCATATTATCAGAAACTCTGACGTTAAGGAAACGGCATGTCGACAAAGATCGTGGACTGTGTCGTCAGAAAGTGGTTACTAATCAATACTCACTTGATTTTTGTGGTCGACATGAATAGTCGCACTACTGAAGGCTGGTCGGACTTCGAGCATCTCGTTAAAGGGACAAGGGCAACTATTAAGTCGACGTTGATTGTTGAAATAGCGGTTCAGAAACCTTGATGCGTTACTTTTGTGCCAAGGAAGGGCTTATTTTGGAATAAAATTACGTTTTAGTGGCGCGCATCGGGTTAGCGCACTTCAAATTACCCGCCTCAAGAAGCGACTGACTCATCTCACTATTGTCGTGCACAACGTTGCCCGGCTTTACTGCGCGGTCGCCGACACTAGTAGACAGAACGAAAGCAGCGGGAGCCACGGCAGCAACAACAGCCATTGATCAAGTTCCTGTCATTGGCTCCGAGATGGCAGATGTGTTTTGGTTCAAGTGTGTCCTGCTAGACGGCATGATCTGTCCAGTGTAACCATGCAAAAATTTTTGAACCACTTGCACCATTCCCCACAATAACGTCCGGCGGTTCTTTTTTTCCCTGAACCACACAGAAACGAACAAGCAATATTATATTGCGTCTCTTGATGCACGGAAGATTCTTTATTTAGTGCAGCTATATCGATTACTAGTGATTAATTGTAGGCAGTCCATCTGATATCATCGGTGTCATTTTGAGAATGTCCTACTGCGGCGCTTGTATTGTTCTGCATTTACCTTAATTTCTCGGTAAGTAGTAAGGCACTACTGTTGATAATGTTGTCGTTTTAGATGTTGATTGATTGATTGATTGATTGATTGATTCATTGATATGTGGAGTTTAACGTCCCAAAACCACCGTTTGATTATCAGAGACGCCGTAGTGGAGGGCTCCAGAAATTCCGACCCCCTGGTGTTCTTTATCGTTTCAGATGTTGTCATACATTGAGCTTTCACTCTGACGTAAATTGTTATTCGACTCTAGTGTCCCTTCAAATGAGCAGTATTAGTAGGATAATAAGAGAAAGGCTAGTAGGTTAACCATGATGAGTGGTAACGAGAATAATAGGAGGGAAAGGTAAAAATGAGGAAAGTTGGAAACACGCACGCGCACAAATGAAAAAAAAAGTTGATTATGTGGTCCATTGCATGAGGTGGTATACAAATTACAGGATATCGAGAATATATAGGACACATTACAGCTTACATGTGACCTGATACTTCTGCTCAGAAGCCCGTAGAAGTGTTGTACGCTTTAGGCGTACGACTTCACTGCTTCAGGCGTTTCTGCTCTCTAACGGTAGCTAAGTTTTCCTTTGGTGCTTTTGCATCTGCACTATTTACCCGAAGTGTGAATTGGTAAAGTAACCACGTTAATCAATGCAATAAGTGTTTTGTCATGCTTATATTTGCAGGTGACGGCCACCGTGGGGGTTACATCTGAAGCCAAAAATGCATTGGGGTTCAGTCTGCTTAGTCATCGGTGCGGTTGCATCACAGCTTGCTGATGGGTAAGATATATTACTAGATTGAATTGATCTGCCACGAGCTAACTGCAACATCATGCCACACTTGTCACTTTGAATAGCGTTAATCATCTACAAAAGCGAAATGGTACAACTTTCGGTGGTGTAAGATAAACGTTGCTGGGCTCACTGATGGGGTATAGTCTCTCAACAGAGGGCACCTTCAAGAGCTGGTGCGTTATTAGGAGCGCTTAGGTACAGTACGAGATGTAGGCATTCTATAAACCCTTCATGTAATCAATAAGACGTGTGAAGTGTAAGTTTTTGTCAGTGTTTGTAGAGGCAATTGAGGAACCGAAGGTGCCTGGGGAAGAGACGTTTAACAAAAAGGAAAAGAAAGTTAATGTATCCAAGCCTAACACAGCCCTTCCAATGGGAACATACCTACCTTGTTGCCTACTGCTTTCTGTGTCTCCATGCTGAACTAAAACTGCATATTCATACAAGTATGGCAAGTTCACAACCTAAGTTGCTCTCTGTAATTGTAGAAAACTGATCGTATGTGTCTGTCAAAACAATATTCTTCGTTACTGTACCTCAGCTTCCACGATTCGGCTTTTCTTCGCTTCGCGAATGTTTTTTTTTATCTTTCATTTTTTCTTGTGCAGCGGGTACATCTTCACGGCGCCAAAAATACTGCGTAGCGAAACGGACGCCATGTTCCGGCTAACGCTCACCGACGTCAAAGAAGACGGCAAGGTGACAGTCCGGCTCCTCAAGTACAATAACGACAGCATCGTCTTGGCCGAACAAGAGTACGACATTAAGAACGGTATGTTCGGTTCTCTTTTCCATTGTAATTATTTGCAATCTCGGCCTTCTAATTGCCCGCATGACCTGTCTTACTTTCATCATAAAAGTTAACGTTGAAAACATTGTCCTTTTCTAAAAAAAAACAAAAAAGAGCAGGAGCCTAAGTATGTTTGGCATGGATGTAAGCAAACATCAAAATAAGATAATTTACTATTTCCTTAATGTGCTCTGAACGATGATGTTTTTTTTATGACACACGCGCTATTCATTGACTGTTCAGGCACGGCACAGCCCTTGTGCCTACGCTGTTGTTAGGTTACCATAATGAACAGCTTACCTTACCGTAATGAACAAAGTCCTGCGCGTCATTTATAATCGGTTCTCTAGATAACTTGAGGCCTTGCGTCGAGCACAAAAATTGTTTATCCAGTGCGTTTTTGGGAAGCCTATACTTAGCGTTATACCCAGATGACTGCAAGTTGAAGAGACGTGCGCGCTACCTACATACTTCGAGTTAAGGAAAATCCTACGTGGGCATCGGGGAAGATTCTGCTTTCACACCGCAGGATGTAACCAACAGATCAACCTGTTTGAATGCAGCCACTTATTCTCGCTCGGCGGCTGCAAAACGTCGCACGGGTAGACCACTGTAGCAATGCAATCGTGCCTTGCGTAGGTGGCAATTTGTGTGTACCCTGTTTACGTTAAACTGACAACCACCACTCTGAAAACCAAAATGGTCATGGTGGAAACCAGCTCTGCACGCCAAATACCAAACAACCCCACACAAATGAACAAGTAGACGAGTCAGCGAGAGAGGTGATAAGATAGCGTTTGCGGAATTCTTCTCGTCACAGCAGCTCACCGCTTCGGTACTCCGAGAAAGGTTTGCTTCGCTCCACTTCCTGTTTATCGAGATACTTCCTCGGAAGTGGTTTTAGCTTTCGGAAAGGCAACGATGAACTCTAGAGTCCCTTCTTTGTGTCACGCCCCAGCGTCTTTCGTTCCTCTTCAGGCACTCCCTGCCATTTACTTCAAAGAGCTTAAAACTGTCTTTATGACGCCGCCTAACGGGCCTTGGGTGCACTGAAAAGCAAGTAGATGATAGGATTAAAACAGGGTGCCTTTCTTGTATTTTTCTTTTCTCTGCAAGCTCTCTCTCTGTATGGCTAAACTGCTGCAGCCTTTCTATCAAGTCTCAAAGTTCGGTTCTTTTTCCCCACCCTCCTTGCCCTATACGTCCGTTATTTTATTTTTTTTTTCAAATAAAGTTGGAACAGTGAACAGAGGAGACTGAAGAGTAGCGGGAAGCATGGAGGCACTCCGTCGACGAAACTGTGGTTATCTTTCCAGATGTACACTCGGCTGTTGTACTACACGTCGATTTAGCAATAACACGAATGCTTTGACAGCAAGTTTCAACACTGCTGATAACAAGTCCGCGGCTTCTCGTCACGCGTGACCAGTCGTCAACAGAACGCATTGTAACGCAACTCAACCTCGCTGCTGATAACCAGTCCGCTGTTTGTTGCCGCGCATGACTATAGTCGTCCACACAACGCGTCGTAACGCAATGCAACCTACCACTAGAGTGTGCTAGAACAGGGGAAAGCCCTGAATGCCCGCCGCACCTAGGTAGTGCCAGAAACATGATGTCATCATTTGAATTTCATTTTCTCGAGTCTTATTGAGCCATATCGTATATTATTTTTTTTCAGAAAAAGCACTAAACAGCTTACATCGCCTTCCTTGTGTTACATCTCAAACATTAGGCGCTCTTTAAACATGTGGCTCGTTGGCACTATCTCAGAGTAAATTTCGCACGCAAAAGACTAGTTTGTGTTGCACTCACAAGTATAGTTGTAATGTAGGACTTAGGGAATCGAAAACGTAGGTGTTCTACACCCATCCCGTATAAGTGAATCTAAGCTTGATATACGTCTGTGAAATAATTAACTGGGAAGACTGAGTAAAATAAGTAATCAAATACGAAAGCTGTGCTTTGCCATGACAGTAAAGTGAGGACGACCAGAAGTCGACACGAATTAACTGCTCAACAACTATTCTTTCTTATTTTACCCTTTTTTTTGTAATGGAGACTCCACACAGGAGCGGATGTGGGACCACCTGGCAGCAACTTTTGTAGCGGTTTTTTTTTTCGAGCATTTGTACTAAAAGCGTAGCCCGAACAAGTTCAACCGGCTTGTGCTGCTGTGATCGGCAGCCTGCAGTGTGTTGTTTTTGGGTTGTACGCGGCTCTGTATAAATGGGGCAGGGGTAAAATACTCGCTGGTGCTGTAATTGGTAGTCTACAATTTCTCGTTTTAGAGTTGTGCGCAGCTCCACCAAAATGGTGCAGTATCATATGCCCACTTCTCACTCAAGAGGTCCGGGTGTGAATCGCGGCTGTAGATTTTTTTTTATTTTAGTGTCACCTATTATAGCTGTATTGGTTTTCTCTTATTTTATAGCCAAAATTTCATCCAGTTCCACTTATAAAGATGCACTTAACTAAGTGATTGTGTCAAGGACGCGAGTTGGGCTAGTTTGTGTGAATCAACATCAGACATAAATACCCGGTGCAAAAAAAAGTGGGTGGACAAGGTGACGTCTTCATACTGGACGTGGTGCCACATTGTGCTGTGGTTACTGTGTCTATTGCCTTTTTTGGTACTAATTAGCTATGTCATAAGCTAAGTAACCAGCCAAGGGAAAAAAAACCCCTTGTAAATAAAAGATTGATTTCAGCCACCATAATACAATGCATATCAGCGAGGAGTTTGCTTCACTGAACAGGACTGAGTGCGATTTTCAGAAAAATAACAGGTTTTAGGAACAAAATACTGTATCCGCCATGCTTATTGATTTACTGACTATTGATTATCTAGAAGCGAGAACCATTCAGTGACCGAACCCACAAATATTTATCTTACTAGCGGCTCTTTGCCGTTTGTCGTTCACCTTTGTTAATGCTATGTCCAGCATCCGGGTTCAGCTTCCGGAGTGGGGATCCGGCTTTTGTGATTAAATATCACGCAGTGAGTTCTGTAAGTACAGGCTCAGGAATTCTGCATTCGTAAACATATGTGTGGCAGACGTCAGCGGCAAAAACTTGTGTTGATCTTGCCGCTGGACTCTGCCAACGCGAACTTTGTCGATGTTTTAACATTACTGCCAGTCAAATACGGCTGATAAGCTACGTTTGAAACTGACGGAAATTCAAATCGTTGTTTTAAGAAGTACGTCTGCTGCCATCTCAACCTACAATCAGATGTATCGCAGTGATGTTCTGGCCCTATGTGAAAGAAAATTCGTGGTCAAGCTGCATGCTTCAAGAGTTAAATATATAGAAAAATGACACGTCTCTTAACAACCGCAATTACTCTGTGAGAACTTTAGTTCTAAAATTACGGTATTTATTATAGATACGATCTTCCTCTAAAGGATTTATACACTATTGTCTCTGGAGTAATACGCATATCTTAGACACTACATTTTGATATGTTCTGCAACTGTTAATACTTTGGTACTGTTCATTGCACAAGATTGTAGTCAGCATTATTTATGCCTCATTTTCGCGTTGTCCAACGCGGCATAGTCAGTTCATGCTTAATTTGGTTGACCTGTTCTTCTACTTCTTTTAAAAAGCTTGCATTCATTTTAACCTAGGCCTTCTTTTAACAAAGTGGCGGCTGTTGTAGGCCCGTTCGCGTTATGTGACGTGCCATTGCTAATATCGTAGACAATGTTTAATGTTAGAAGCTTAGTGCTAAAACAAGATCCAGACCAGCGAAACGTTGCACGAAAATTTTGGAGATTGTGGAGACGATTAGGCAGGTAGGAACAAAAACTTCCCACAAAAATTTACACTGTATGCAATGACGTTAAAAGCGCCAGCCCAGGCCCAGCAGGGCTACGTTTTTCAGAACTTGTTCCCTTGTGCCCTTACCTACGTCTCAATTATGCGACAAAAAAAAAAAGAGAAACTTTTTCTGGACGTCTATCAAATGCCTTATACCATGAGCGCGCAGCCTTAATAAACGATGATCCCAAAGTGAACCTGGCGACTAAATTTATACACGGTTTGAAATGCAGCCAGCACAACAAAATGGAGGCTTTGCGAGATAGGCGGAAAACGTCCGGCTTTCGTTCTACATTGCCTCGCGTGAAAGATATTTCACTTACGGCGTAAATTATGGCTGACGCGAGCCAATTCGTGGCTTGCCTTTGTTAGACGTTCCAGGTTTCTTTTTTTTTTTTAGCAGATTTAATCTAGCTCGTCGGGACGCTCATAATCTCCGAGGCATTTGAGGCTTAGCGCTCGTTTTTGGCGGCCTTTGAACGATATTAAAAATGCAGCCTTGGTATAATGAAGAGAAACGTCCGAAAAAGGGCTTCCTGTTAAGGCATGTATGCAGCACTATTAAAATAAATCTTTTAACAAGTAAGAAAGTATTCACACGACAGCTTCTTACTTGCGCGTGTGTCCTCTTTCTAAAGTTTGTTCGCAGAACATCAGACGCTTCACTTTAGCTCGTTTGTGAAGTTAGGCTGACTTGTTAGTATACGCAACTATTATTGTTCTTTGTTTTTTTATGATGTACTTATCGTGACACAGTTTATCTCCACAACGCCTTTTCCTCATCACCGACTGTATAGGAGCCTTCCTCGTGGGTGCGTTAGTGTCAGCCTTGAAACTTGTTCTCTATGTGTAATAACACGTTCGATAATTAGTTCGCATTTACACCTGACGTCATAAAGCGTGGTTTTGGAAACGTGCTTTCTATGCGCGTACCAATCTGACATTACGTCGGCATTACGCCCTCGGCCTAGTTTTGAAGGACCTCGTGTTTCGACCACAGGGCTTAACAAACGCTACATTGGTAGGCACTTCAACTTCACAAAAGTGAAGCATAAAAACTAAGCAATGCCTACTTTCCAGTGTCGTCTACTCGTTTATTCCAGTTGCGCTGTTGCATCCAAGGCCACTACAAATATATCAACAATAGAAAAGGCTCAATAACAGATATTGTGGGCCGATCACACGGCAATATTCGAGGCGGAAATATTGGGAGCTGATGACAGCAGTGCCCTGCACATTGGGCACAATATATGCCACGTGGTTGCAATTGAGAAGAATTTAGTGGCGAAAGTGTCGAATGGATGATTTAACTATTTGAAGGAAAAATTTGTGCCGCACAAAAGCGAGTAACACTCCCAGAAATCAGCAGCAAAGGCAGAGATCACAGTCGTTGGTCATTGAAAAATTGAGTATGATCGAATGTGATGGCTGTTCATACACTGAATGAACCACCGTGGGTTCCAGTATATTCGTTAGTGCTGGCCTGCATGCGAGGTTGCACTCTATCGCGCGTGTTGTGCCTGCAATGTGATTACAGCATTGGGTAAATTTTGAGTGGCTTCTGGTAGTTTCTATGCAACAAAGCCCGGGTTTCGACGAGCGAAAACTCGTTCAACAGGCAGCCGATGAAGCCCAATCACATGAAAAGAGATAAACGGATGTTATAGTTTACGCTGATGCCAAGAAATATTGTAGATAAGCCGACAAAATTCATCACACGTGTTTGTTGAGTTTCTCCGCGTGACCGTCAGTCATGGGCAGCAACGAAATTAAATATTATTACAAGCCTAATTCGGAGCCAAAATACTTAGTTACAAACCCATGTAAGTCAGAAGTAGTTTATTAAAAACGAGTAGCAGGCTGCTATATTTTACAGAAATGACCAAATCATAGACATGCTTGATAATTCTGATGCTTTTATATACATGACTCCATAACGACTTAACGCGTAAGATATATAATTACCAACGGAAAGTCGACAGAGCCATGTGGATGATCAGATGTATTATCTGCCTCAGAACGTCTAATAAGGGACTAGCGCATTAATGTGCGCTTATGTGTGCATGAGACTTCCGCTTTTCTGAAAGCGATACCAGCGTAGAGGCGCCTTTAAACGCCACCTAAATATGATGCGCTTTTCTTCCTCGACGTCGAAACCCTAATTACTAGGAGTTCGCGTCAAAATGGCGTCACAGAAATGTTTCCATTTAGGGATAAAGAAACGTCCCACTTGCGACGACCGAAACACTTAAACTTAGTTGAATCTCAAACAATCAAACTTTGCCGCTTGCAGGTGAAAGTACTTTTCTTCCTTTCCGAGTGCCCGAGCATCTGGACAGTCAAGCCAAGATCGAAGTGAACGGAACTTTCGGAAGCTATGTATTTGGGGACAGGAAGGAAATTGACTTCCAAAAGTCCAAAAACACCATTCTTGTCCAGTCGGACAAGGCGCTGTACAAGCCAGGACAGAGAGGTATTAGGAACGTTTTCTTCATCTGCGTTCATTTGTTCATTTTTGGAAAATGATTGTCATTGTCGCTTTAAGTACATTGAAGCTGTTGCTTCCGCAAGATAGATCCTAATGAAAGAGACTACTAAATGACCCTAATAGACAATGACACCAAGGAAAGTCTGGAAGATAATAACTATTATACTTTACTGTAACTACGTCGTGTACTGGAATGAATTAAACGTCAATCGTTTGAATTCAAGTCCTACTACTTATTCTACAAGTAAAGACAGCAATAGTGTCGCGTAGGCGTTTCTTGAGTTGATTGCCTGTTAGATTGAATTAGCTGCGTCTATTAAAAAAAAGCGAGCCGAACGAAAAAAAAAATCCCCTTTCGTTCGCCCTTATAAAAACGCACGTAAAGATATATCAAAATAAGTAATTTAATTACCTTTCTATCAGTGTAACTATCACTAAATTAACTATACTATCACTGTATCTATACTAACACTAAATTGATGGAGGTATGGTGTTCTTAAGCCAATTGGTCTTAACATTTCACTTCGGTATAAAGATCCAAAGTGCTCCCTCACAAATACAAAACAATGGCGCAGCCCTAAATTTTGTCCAAAATTTATGCATGGGAAAATTGAAGCATATGCCATTTTGACGTACTATATAGCAAGTTTTGTAAGTTTTTGTTCACTATGTTCTTCCGTTTTTTTTTCTTATTCTTCAATATACGGATGACAACCTTGCGACATGTAGTATCTTTGTTTGGTAGGTTATTGAAGCTTGGGCCGCTTCCGTTCTCTCGCACACCACGTTTCTTTGATACTTTGTAGAAGGGTGAATATTTGTTGCATTTTCTAAGTGTAGGCTTTGCTGACAAAATTTATTATGTGGTTGCGCGCACAGCGCAAACGCAGAAGCTGATTAATTCTGACCTGTCGTGCATGACTAAGACGAAAAAGAGAACAACAATTTTATGACGCAACTTTCTTTTCAGTTCAATTCCGTGTTCTGCCTATCAATAACGAGCTGAAGCCTGTCACGGATGTCAAGGTAAGCTCTAGCGTATTAGTATTACTCAGCCACCCGATATTAAAAACCTGCTGTTTTCTTATGTTTTTTTTCTTTCCATCATATTGCGTGACTTATTATTAAAATATTCGTACCTAAGTTCACTGTTTGTCAAAAAGGAAAACAATATTAATTTGGGTACACACCATTACATCTTCCTTTAGGCTACCATCTACGTCACAAGCCCAAGCGACGTTCGGATAGCTCAGTGGAACGATGTCTCCTTTGAAAAAGGTAAGTTGTAATTACGCCAACTTTATAGCATTTTGAAGTGGAGTTGAAGAGATTCACAAATACTACGTGTACATGAGAGATTGTCCAGTAACAAATTCATCAAGAGAAAAAATCTTCAGCCCTCATGAAAGTGTAGAAACAATGAAGGTCTGATGCAACCAAACCAATTGGTGGCTATGAAGGCAGTCTTATGAAGACAGTGTACAAAGCCCATGTTTCTTGTACATTTTACATCAAGTCCTTGAAGTGGTGTTTTCCATCTGATCAGCTCAATTCTAACAGTTTTCTTTAGTGACTTATAGCACCACAACTAAAATTACTTCTCCGTTTGTTTGCTTTAAAATATCTCAACATCACGGTGGTCTTAATATTAACCGGGAAAACGATGTCAGGGGCTTTACAAATTCAATATTCAATCCCACTCATACATTTCGCTTTTATGCTAATTTGTTCCACGAACTATCTTTTTGTGAGCTTCAATAGTTCCACGGAAAACGCCTTTCATGTTTCAGTTAAGGTGGGAAACAGCGCGTATTCATATAACATAACTAAGGTTGGATTACGCAACCATTCGATGGTATACACAGAACACACAGGAAATGTCTACTCACAAGAAAGGGCTTTGTTGTGTGTCAATATTAAGGAGCTTTAGAATAGCGCACCGCAAGCCCTTGCGGTGCGGTCACTGCTATATACTGCACATGCATCGCACGCGAGCCACCGTTCACGTTCGCGGCCCGCCCGCAGAAAATCCGAATTAGCGGGTGGCGTGTGCGCCCTGCATGCGGCCCGCGAACGCTGCTGTCCAGGCTGTGCAGTTTTCGTGCATTTGAGTTTCCGGGGAAGCTAAAGTCCCTAAATTTTTCCCTATAAGAGGGGGCAAACGTTATTATAAAAATCATAGGGTGCCCGCTATGCCTGCAACGCCCGCAGTGCCTGCAAACGTTAATCTAAAACTCCCTATTATCGACGCCTCCCGTGTAATTGATGTGTCATGTGTCTACAGTCGTGTTTAAGGTCTTTTTGCTCAAGCCTCGCTTGTTACAGTGTACTTGTAGAAAACTACTGTTACTGCCGGTTGAAGACATTTCAAATGCGCGCACGTCTCTCTGTGTGTTGTAGGAATTGTGCAGCGAGATTTCCAGCTCACAGAAGAACCCGAGTTGGGCCTGTGGCAGATTGTCGTCGAACTTCCCACTCAGACTGTGAGGCAACACTTCGAGGTTAACGAATATGGTAAGCATGGAGGCAATGTCACCTTATTAGGTAGCGCATCGCGAATGCATGTGTACCACTAGGATATTTGATTCATTAGCACGTCAAATAGGTTGACCAGCATTCGAAATGGAGGTTACGCTCTAGCAAGTATTTTTATAATGCTAAACAGTTTTATGCCGGGCTTTATGGGTGATTGAGGGACGTCACAGTAACTACGTCACGGAAATGACCTCGATAAAGGGAGGAGGAGGAAGAAACTTTATTCAGAAAAAAAAATTTTTTTTTTTTGAAATGCAGGCAGTTTGGTCGGGCCCTCAGTCCAGGGCTCCGCTGGCACGAGCGGCTCGCTGGACCTGGTCAAGCAAAGCTATTAGGCTCTGCTTGTCCTCGTCCGCAAGCCATGCCTCCCACTGCCTGTGAAGCATGTGTGGTTGCTTCGTGATGTGTGGGCTGTCGATGTGTGTGGGCCTCTGGGTGCACTCCCATGTTATGTGGCTGAGTGTTGGTACTTGTGAACACCACGGACAGGTGTCTTTATATCTTGCGGGATATATTCTACTTAGATGGTACAAATTGGGAAAGCTATTGGTTTGTATTCGTCTCCAATCCCTGCTTTGCTGGCTATCCAAGTCCTTATGTGGAAGCCCATATTCCTTTCGTTGTTTCCTTTGTTGGAGGAGGATGTCACGCGAATTGGAAAGAGGTTCAACGTCGTGGCCTGCCGTCGCTCGGTTGGTGATGCCTCGAGCTATACGGTCTGCCACGACGTTCCCCTCCAAACCTTCGTGAGCAGGACACCATACAATGTGATGGTCTCCTGTTATGGGTTTATTCAAAAATTTATACGCTATTTTAGGTAGCGTTCCTCGGAGAAACATTCGGCATGCCGCCTGTGAATCGGAGAGCACAACCACTGATTCTCCCCTGATTTCTGCTGTGGATATGGCTATGGCTATTGCTGCCGCCTCTGCCACTCGTGTGAAACAAGTTTTAACCGACGCCATTGTGGTGTGATTTTGTGCTACAATTGCCACTACATGTGACCCTCTGCTCGCTTTACTTACGTCTGTAAAGACGGCTTCTGAGCTATTCTGAAATGCTTTGCGTAAGGAGTCTGCTCTCGCTTTCCTCCTTCCTGCGTGATACGTCGGATGCATATTTCTGGGAATAGGCGCTACAGTTAAATGTGTGCGTTTTTCCGCATCTATTAGCACCGTTTCCTCGTCACAATATAACGGTCGCAATGTATATCCCATCTTTTCCAGAATTCTTCTCCCATGATAGCTTGAATTGAGCCTTTCCTTTTGAGATAAAAGCACCGCATTCGCATACTCCTCAAAGGTATTGTATATGCCCAATTTCTCTACCCTCTCGGTTTTGGCATTTTCCGGAATCCCCAATGCTGCTTTGAATGCTTTCCTTATTATTGTGTTTATTTGCTTTGTCTCCTGGTTTGTCATTGTCTGGTACGGTAGCGCGTACGTAACTCGGCTGATCACAAATGCATGAACGAGTGCAATGGTTTCTTTCTCCTCTAGTCCCATTTCGCTATTTGCTATCCGCCTGATCATCCGGGCCACATTCGCCGTGGTTCCCCGTAGCCTTTGTAGTGTGTGTGACGTTCCCGAATTTCCTTGTATCCACATGCCAAGCACGCGTATTACATCTGCCTCCCTGATTTGTCTCCCACCCAGCAGTACTGCTACCGGTATTAAGTCCTTTTTCTTTGCGTATCTTGCCCTAATTCTAACCATTTCAGTTTTTTCCGGCGAGCATTGCATTCCTGCAGCTGTCACGAAAGCTTGTATTTTATCTTCTGCCTCCTGGAGGGCGTTTTCTTTGTCCGCATAAGAGCCACCCTTTGTCCATAAGGTGACATCGTCTACGTAAAGAGCTGCTCCTAGACCTTTTATATTTTCCAGCTCACATGCGAGCTTTCTCAGGCCGATATTAAATAGTATCGGGGATAGCATGGCTCCCTGGGGGGTGCCTCTATTTGGGTAATCGAAGGTTTCAGATGTAACCGAGCCTAAAGAAATGGTAGCTTTCCTGCTTGTCAGAAATGACCGGACATACTCATATATTCGTTGGCCGCAGTTAATCGATTCGAGGCCTTCCATTATCACCTTGTGTGATATTGTATCGAATGCTTTCTTGATATCTAGTGCTAGTACGAATTCGTCGCTTGAACCTCTGTTTGGGTTCATGACGTCATTTTGCAACAGCAGGAAAACATCCTGGGCCGATACATGTGGTCGGAAACCGAACATATTCACCGGTAGCAGACCCTCTCTTTCTACATAGTCTGTCAATCTAGTCAATATTGTTTTTTCAAAAAGCTTACCCAAGCATGAGGTAAGGGAGATTGGTCGGAGGTTCTTAATATCTCTTGGTTTCCCTGGTTTTGGTATTAACATGATGTTTGAGTCCTTCCATTCTACTGGAAGGTTTCCTCCAGCTACCCATACCTTTTCATTAAAGAAATCCGTGATTCGCCGAAGGGCCGCATCACTCAAATTTCTAAGCATAGAGTTTGTTATTTTGTCTCGTCCTGGGGCGGTATTCTTTTTGAAAGACTGGGCCGCCGCATAAACCTCTTCAAATGTTATGGGAGCGTCTAACTCTGGTTGTTCTTTTCCTGCATATTTGCCATGTACCACTTCACATGCGTCTTGTCCGACATATAATTTCTTGACTTCGTAGATAAGTGCGTCATCGTTACCTTTAAATTCATTCTCCAGAATTCTTAAAGCCCTGTTCGTCATTGTTTTTGTTGCCCCTGGATCGATCATACTCCTCAGGATGTGCCAGGTCTTTTTGGTTCCTAACGTCCCTCTAAGTGAGTTACTAAATTGTCTCCAGTTACTTTTATTTAGTTGACGTGCGTAGTCATTGGCTTCTTGTGACAACTGAGCTATCCTTATCTTCAATTTGCGATTAAGCTTTTGCTTCCGCCATCGCTTTGTGAGGCTTCTCCGCGCGTTCCACAAATGTAGCAGGTGCTTGTCGACTGCTGGGATTTCCACGCTTGTTTCTATTTCCTTTGTCACTTTCCTGTGTGCCTCCTTTATCTGTGTCACCCAGTTACCTAGATCTATTATTTCCCCTTGGTCTCCTACGTTCTCCCTAAATTTGTTCCAATCAGATATTGTCGCTTTCCCCATTCTTCTTGTCGTGGCGGCATTAATAGTTATTCCGAGAATGTAGTGGTCGCTGCCCAAGTTTTCTCCGAGGTGCGCCCATGAGACGTTTCCTTCAGAATTTGTAAACGTTAAGTCCGGTGACGTGTCTTTTGTTAAGCTATTCCCGACCCGTGTCGGTAGGTCTGGTTGTGTAAGTTGGCAGAGATCATACCGTTCAACAAGGTCTACAAGGAGTTTGCCCTTAGGGCTGTCCTGCTTATATCCCCAATTTCTGTGTGGCGCATTAAAATCCCCCATGATAACTAACCTGTCTTTCTCTTTCAATAAACCCATCGCATGTGCTATAATGTTCTCAAAGTCGGCTCGTCTCTCCTTAGGTGGGCTATATATATTGACCCCCACTGTTTTTGGTCCTCCACGTTTTTTGGGCCACACTGTTATTATCTGGTGTTGCACTGCCTCATTGCTCACGTAGCTGACACTCAATGCGATATCTTTTTTGGTAAATGTCGCCACTTGTGGGTACTTTGGGTTAACATGTCTTATGTACCCTCTCAGATTTATCTGAAATTTGCCTACTTCCTGAAGGCAGATTATATCAGGAGGGATTGGAGATGCTCCAATAAATTGTTTGAAATTTTCAAGTTTTGTTCTCAATGAGCAGCAGTTCCACTGCCATATTTCCGTTTGCTCGGTCTTTTTATTGTTACGGTGTCTAGCCATGATTGGTATTCTCGGAATCTGTTATTCCACTTTCTTTAGGTTGTCTGGTGGGGGCACCCGGGCTCTGACAAGATCTCTTGCGAGGATTCTGCGCCTGACTCAAGTCGCTTATGGTGCGTTCCATCTGGCCTAGTTTGGCAAAAACAAGTTGAATTTGTTGAACTAGGAACGCTATCGGCGGTGTTTGTGGTGGTTGCGTTGCCACGGGCTGCGCAACGGGCTGCGAGACAACAGGTGTGCTCGCCGGGCTTTGTGTGTTGCTCGACTGGTTTAGTAGTGACTCCAGGCGCGCCATTCGAGACTTAACCTCCTGTAGTTCTGTTCTAAGTTGTCTGTTTTCAGCTACTACCCGCTTGTATTCTGGGTGTTCTGTGATCGTTGGTGTAACGGGTTTATGTTTGGTAGTGGGAGATACGGCTTGCGCATAGCTTACCGCGTCCGCCTGTGGGTTGCTATGTGCAGGACACGCCCCCGGTGGCTTGCTTCTCAGAAGGGCTTGCGCGTTCGGATTGTCCTGGGAGATTGCTCTCGGCGTCGAAGTCGACTTTGGATGCCGCTGTCCTGGTTGTCCTGTCTCCACGGCACGGTTTTTCGACGGCGTGCGGGTTCTGGAACGGCTCTTTCGGGTCCCGCCTCGTCCGTACTCCCATTCTGATTCCTCTTCCTCCGACTGAAACCAGCGAGGGGCTGGCTTATGTGGTTTTTTGGGTGGTTTCGCTGCTTGCTTGCGAATAGGCTTGAGGCGTTTCAGACAACTGCGGTCTCCAGTGATATGGTTTCCCGTGCAAATTGCGCATGTCGGAGTGCAATTATGGTTTACTTCGGGGTTGCGCATTCCACAGGTATGGCACACGGGTGAGTCTGGCTGCGGACACACGTCGGTGCGGTGGCCAACCGCCCCACACGCCCGGCAGAATTGGACGGTGTTACGAAAAGGAATACACTCCTTCTCACCTCCTCTGTAGTAAACATATCTTGGTAGAATGTCCCCGAAGAAAGTCAAGACGGCACTCTGAGAGTCTCCCAACATCCGAGCGTCGACCAGCGTCACGCTCTGGGTGCGAAAACGGATGCTCGCTTTGATGGTCTCAGACGGGGTGTGCGGCTCTATACCGTGAATAACACCTTTTTTGGTTCCTTCACCTGCCGTAACGTAGACGTTGACCGGGTGTGGTCTTCCGTTGATATTCAAAGACGTGACGCCTCTCATCGCCATCGCGACGGTCGTGTCTGGAGTCGACGCTAGCGCAATGTTGGACCCCGGTCGGATGCGGAGAATAAACTGATCCCACCTGACTTTTCCTTGGCAAGCCTCCACTATAGCGTCGGAGATCGCTTGGGTGGTCACATTCTTCAGAGGCAGTCCCTGGTGAGGTCGGAAGACTACTTTCAGATCGTCCTTGGGTAGTGCTGGGGGCCTCCGTCTTGTCGGTCGACCCCGGCGCTTTGGCTGGTTGTCCGTCGTAGGTCTGCTGCCTGCGGAGAAGTCCCCTCCTTGTTGAAATTTCCGCTCCTTCGCCTGTTTCTTCTTCGCTCTGAGCGATTGGGATATTTGCCATCCCTCCTCTGTGCGGTCGGTCTCCGTTGGGGCGGAAAAATCTGCGGCGGCGTGCGTGGACGCCGCGTTGCAGTTCCCAGGCAGTGCTGCTTCATCCCGGTTTTGCGCGGCAAAGTCCATGACTTCTTCACCCAAACCTGGTTCGGATTGTCGTACGGACGCTGTTTGCGACTCCCCAGTCGAGTCCATAGCCGTCAGCAACCGCGGCAACGCCGTGGTTGTCGTCTTCGGGCGAGCGTCTCCCGGCGTCGCGCCGCCGCTCCTCTACTGGACGCTAGAGGTAGCGAAGGCTCCACACGGGCGAACGAAGAAGTGGCCGTAAAAACAAGAAAAATGGTCCGATTTCAGTGAAACTGGAGTCCACCGATACCGGAGCATCTCCCCTACACGCCTGTGGCAATTTCTGGACGATTCAAGGGTTGAACCATACAGAAAAGACAAGAACATACGGAGCTCGATGTGCACGCGTCTGCACTCATCGGCATCCATGCGTCTAACCCCTCGATAAAGGGTGCACATCAGTTTCCTAGCATCTGAGCGACATGTTTATTAATTTGCTTATGGAGTTGCATTCCGCTTCCCGCTTTAGCCTAGTTATAGAACTCCTTTTAGAGAAACACTTAAGATAAAAACTATATTTCTAGAAGAAATAAATTGCATTTTCAAAATACCGAACGCACCACTCTTAGCGCGAGAAGCAGCTTGGTAAGGGGGAAAACGCACATAACAAAAAATATATGTGGTGACGTCACCTTGAAGTTTCGGCACGAGCCAGCTGTGATGTCACAGATTTTGATGAATACATCGAGGTACATGGGCCAGAGACATAGATGTGAGAGATGTTCGCTCTACGTACATTCCAAAAGCCAGCATTACACATGCTGCCTTTTTTTTTGGCAAGGCTCATCTACATCAGTAAAGACTCGTTTTACTTTCGTGGTACGACCTATTCATCTAAAAAAATGATCGACCATTTCTCAAAACGCTTTTTGATTGTAAATTGCTCATCACAAAGAAAAAAAAAGAACTGCTCCCCAATATTGCGTTTGAATGCAGTGTTGCCGAAGTTCGAGGTTACCATAAAGCCACCATCCTACGTTCTTGCTGATGCCAAGGAAATAACGTGGAAAATTTGCGCACAGTAAGTATTACCTTCTTTCTCCATTCGTAATTCCGTACGTTTTGTGGAGCTTTGTTATTATTCGTTATTCCATCATTTGAAAATATCAATAAGTTTAAATCAGTAGAGTGCATAAGCAATCGATTATACTTTAAGCGTACTCCCCAAGCGACATCTGTTAACCGCATACAACGACGGAAAAGTGAAACACATTTGCATTTAACAAAGTGAGTCTAACCAGGAACATCATTTGTTAGTAAAGTCACTTCGTTATGAAAAGAACGCCAACGGCAACGATAAATAAAAGAAGGAAAGGGTGCTGAAACGTGCACTGGTGGTTCCTAAAAATATTTTTTTCTTGCTTTTTACCAGTACTCTTTGCAACTGATTGGTTAGCGTGGACCTCATATCCTCGAAAACGAAAGCGTAATCAATTTTAACTGCCTGACGTTACGCAAACAGCTGAAATTGATGGCACCGCGACTGAGGTCGCCTCGAGGCACCATCGCTCATTCTTTGCACAAAACTTTTCCTCATCACTTAGTAGACTTGAACGATTGTCAAAACAGAAAGCGCAACCGCGCAAGAGTTTGCACAGCCACCTCAGCATTAGGTTCGCTCTTAAAACCAAATTTTTGGCAAGGAATATGGCTGATGTGACGTTCTGGGCATGTTAGTAACAAATTTCTTTCAGAACTGTAAAAGCGCCAGAGAACTATGGCAGGAAAAAAGAAACATGTGTGTATGCTGTGTGTGCGCGTGTGTGTATGTGCGTGTGTGTGCGTGTGTGTGCGTGTGTGTGCGAGTGTGTGTGTGCGTGTGTGTGCGAGTGTGTGTGTGTGTGTGTGTGTGTGTGTGTGTGTGAGAGAGAGAGAGAGAGAATATGTGTTAGGCTGTTAAAATGTTCAGTTGAGCGTGCGTGCGCGCTCGCGCGTGTGTGTGTGTACCTGTTTATTTGTTTGAGTGTCCTCATTGCGCTTTTGGCGTTCCTGAAAACGAGATGACTAGATAATTTTGGTAGGCGCACAACGGCCTTTGTTGTGCATGCGCCAACGAAAGAGTTGTAAGTAGAGAGCTGGCTGAACCACAAGTTCAAAGCTTTTTGTCGTAACGGCATTCCATTGGTCATATTTGAATCTTCACATCATTCGCAGCCAACGGCCTAACCAGGAACTCCTTTTCTGCCTGGGTGGGTAGGGAGCTCACTGAATTGGGCAACTGGGGTGCGACAGGCGGTCACTGTCTCACGTGTTTCATGTGAGGTATTGCAAGCAAACGCAACTTCAAGAAGTGAAAATGGAGAGCAGGTAGGCATGTGTCTTGCGTGGCCGCCTGCATGCTTTACTACCCTCCATGCTCACAGAATAACTTGCTCCAAGTTCTCAAAGATCTCACTCTTTCGACGTTTAACAAGTGCGCTCCTTGTTTGGTTAGACTAAGTTAGAAACATCTTGAATCCACTGGGGATTCGACGGAACCCCTTTATGTGGTTCAATACACGTCGAAACAGCACATTTCAGACAAGCAGTCATTGCTTAAGTCTCTTTCAGGGACTTTAGTCATTGCGCCATGCCATCGCCATCTCACGAGGGCAAATGCTGGCGCGCAACGTGAAGCTCATGTAGGCTCCGCATAGATGGCGCTTGCGGTAGCGCGTTCATTTTCGATGCTACGGCGGATATATACAATACAAAGCGCGGATTCTTTGACTTGCTTGAATGAGATAGCTCAATGTGGCAGTCACTACGCAATAATTTACCTGACGAATCTATACAGAAGCTGTTATATATTATTATATTCTTGTAGAGCATGCGTTGTCAAGCGGTGGAATTATTGTTTGTGGGTTAAGCAGCGCATGTCGAATTAACTCACCCTCCAAATTTCGAATTTCGTATCAGACCCTTTTCATAATCTGCAAGTGCGCTTCCCTATGCTACATATTTGCCCGAATTATGGCGGCTTGTGTCGTGCATAAACTGGAGACGGGGAGCCATTTGCACTTGCTGGGGCTTGTTTATAACGCACGTTTTCTTCAAGAGGGCCAAGTTCACATCTCCCTGCCATAGCACAAGAAACATGCCCTTGAACACGCTACTTGCAATGACTAGCCGACATTACTTGCGCACTGCACAGCAGAAAAGCTAGCTTTACAATTTCTGATTGATCGATATGTGGTGTTTGACGTCCCAAAACCACTATATGATTATGAGAGACGCCGTAGTGGAGGGCTCCGGAAATTTCGACCCCCTGGGGTTCTTTTACGTGCACCCAAATATGAGCACACGGGCCTACAACATTTCCGTCTCCATCGGAAATGCAGCCACCGCAGCCGGGATTTGAGCCCGCGGCCTGCGGGTCAACAGCCGAGTACCTTAGCCACTAGACCACCGCACCGGGGCAGCTTTACAATTTCTCAAAGGGTCTATTTGTACTATGTGAACAACCTCAAAAAAAAAAACGGGAGAAAATGCAACCTTTGCTTTAAAATTTTTCTCATGATTTTTTTTAAGCCTCAGCGGTAAGGCAACAGCTTTCGAAAAAAAATGATGCTCGGTTAAAATGCTATTCGAGTGTAAATTGATATTTCATTTACCACATGTATGTGCCAGCATCCGATTTTGCTCGACCAACCTGCTGTACCTTGCAACATCGTGATAAATAGCGTGTTCTTCAATGAACAAGCGTATTCGTTACTGTGTCTTACGGATACGTATTCCTTGTATAAAGACGGAATATTGAAATCGAGGCGGCGAGTAATGTAAAACTCTGAAAAAAAGAGAGAATTGCGCAGCCGCAAGTACGCTTAAGCGAAAGAGGACTCACGGTAAGTTGAACGTGCAAATTATTGCCGGATACGCGCTATGCGCACACACAATAAGAATTCGAACAGAGAAAGCGCTGTAGCGTTGCGGCCCACGAATCGCATTCGTTTCCCTCGTGACGGCATTCAATTTCTATGCAAATTCCGGAACAACACGGGCCCCCCTGTAAGACTCGACGGCGAACCGCTGCGGTCGTAAAGGGCGCAAACTTTAGGGAGAACAGGCGTGCTGCAGGTGTAAGCCGCTGCGTTGCCGCAAGGCATCATATGTCATATTGTGTTTCAGACTTCAATTGAAAAAAAGAAACCCCGACTACGCTGGTGGCTTTTCAAACGTATGATTATACGAAACGTTATATTGCACAAATTGCGTACGCCTACAAGATTTCATGTAGTAATATATGGGAACGTCACCGACAAAAAGTATTTTTCGTGGCTGGAAGGCTACGTGACATAAAAAGTTATGTTATAGTTTCGTTAAAAGGGCGAAGCGATGAATGCGATAGACAACATACTCGAATGTTTTACGAAGCAAGGCTAGCATACTTAGGAGTTGATTGATTGATTAATATGTGGGGTTGAACGTCCCAAAACCACTACATGATTATGAGAGACGCCGTGGTGGAGGGCTCCGGAGATTTCGACCACCTGGGGTTCTTTAACGTGCACCCAAATCTGAGCACACGGGCCTACAACATTTCCGCCTCCATCGGAAATGCAGCCGCCGCAGCCGGGATTTGAACCCGCGACCTGCGGGTCAGCAGCCGAGTACCTTAGCCACTCGACCACCGTGGCGGGGCAGCATACTTAGGAGTAATAATAATTTTAGTAAACACGCGCTTGCTAAGTAATCAAGTTTACTGCGGCGCGGTCACAGTATAGATGATAGCAAGGCTCGTGCATAGTGATTGCGTTGATATAAGAAGCGAAACTGGCAGTCAACTCATTTAGATCTGATTTCACGTAACTTCACAAAACGCTAGTATAAGAGAACATGACCACTCCAGGTAGGCGTTTGGCACCGTTTCTTTCGTGTTAAGAGCGCAGCCAATAGAAGCATCCCACCTGCTGAGGGACACGAAACGCACGCTGGTCGACTGTGATAGCATGGCAATCATAAGTGGCCCTCCCCCCTTGTTCTCTGGCGAGATAAGCACGCGTGCAGGCGAGCACGGAAAAGCGATGTTCGCTCCGCAGAAAGAGGAGAGTGCATCCTCCTCCTTTTATATATATAGACACATATACGTGAATGACGGTGGCGGCGGCGACGGCAAAAACCAGTCGAGATTGTGTTATAATTGCTATCACAACAAAACTCATAAGCATCCTTTATTTTATTACCATCCTAAGCAGAAAATTGTAACCGTCGCAGCCATAGTGTTGCCGAATGCTTGGTACTTTCCTTTATCTAAAACGGTTCGATGCCTTTAGTGAAACTGATACTGTGGCTTCAACAAACGTAAATGAAATTTTCGCTCAGTAGAGGAGCTTGACAAATCTACGGTGAAACTGGGACGTTGAAGCTATTAGAGGGTTCTATGAAGCACAGATTTTTTTTCGTGTGTTGAGCGTTTGTTATCGCACATGTCTACTTGTGAAGCATGTTATCGTACGGCAATCTACTGGAACATTATTTTCTGCTAACTCAGTACTCTTACTCTGCAAGTATAAAATATTTGTACAGTTGGCTGAGAAGTTAATGACCGTAGATGAGTCAGCCGCAAAAGCCTTCAGCACAAACATGCCTTCCATGTTGTTTCAGCGTGAGCAAGCTTTGCTGTGACACATGTCTGTGTAACGGCAAAGTGAATTGCGCAATATATGTTTTGTGGTGAAGCGTACTAACATCACCTAAAAGTTGGTGATTACAGCAAAGAAGTGTATTAATAGTGCGCAATATTAAGGGGCCACTCACCAGGTTCCACAATTTTGAGCTGACAAGCACAATGCGTAGATGAGGCGTTGTCGATCACATCGACCAAAATATACAACGCTTTGCGCCACGGAAATGGGTCAAATTTCAAGATCAACGCTGCTCTCCCTTCCTTTCGCGGGCACGCTACAAGAGAATAAGGGCATGATGCACACATAGGAATTATCCTACGAAGGCAGTGCTGTGACATTGGTCCAATACATAGACGACTGTGCTCTTACGTTGCGAACAGTATAGCACGTGACAAGGCAAAAATTATTTAAAACGAGATGTGTAGTTTATGTAAAGTGTTGCTGATGAATGAAACCTGCGCTAAATAATGAGACGCAATACGGGAATGTGCACGTCTTTTCCATTTTCCCCTTGTGAAATGCAACAAGATGCTGGGCTAAGGTGTCCGTTTTACATGCTTTCTTGTCCCCGCGGTGAGAGCATCAAGCAGACGCCTGTCCTGGAAAAGAAATTAATGGTCCTGCACGTTACAGCACTCATTATCCTTAACTCTTTTACCACGTCTAATTCAGCGTTTCCAAACCATCCCACAGAAACAGGTAGTGGACAACAAAATAACGTTGGTGAACAAAACGCCATTCACTGCTCGAGAGTGTGGCTTGTTCGGGCACATCATGCGTACGTGACCTCCTGGTCGGATGCCGGAGAGGGCAGGGAATAGATTTGGCTTGCGAAGGCTACGCGGGAGAACGGCAAGGGTTCTGAGCTGACCACTTTGCATTCTCCGTTCGCTTCTTAAAAAAAACGGTATTTTAAGTTTGTAATGAACCGTTTGAAATATTTTTTGTGGCACAATGCTTTTCATCGGACACACATTACCTTCTACGGTCTAACAAAAAATTGTTACGGGGCCTAGTAAGGAAGGAAGGAAACTAGAGGGAAAAGAACGGCAGGGAGGTTAACCAGACTATAGGCAGCCGGTTTGCTACCCTGCACATGGGAGAGGGATGGGGAAGATGAAAGATAGAGAGCAGAGAGGGAAGAGAGAAACACAGCACATTCAGCAGCACACGGGCCTAGTGAGTGGCTCTTTAATACGTACGCCCTCCGCTAAAACAAACTGCTTACGGTTCAAAATTTGTGCTATGGGGAATCTCACTGAAATTGGTAAAGGTGAAAGTGGAACGTATAATATGAATCCGTTCATTATTATATTTTTAAAATTATTTACGATTGTGCGAAATTATATCGCAGCTACACCTTCGGCCAGCCTGTCGATGGAACCCTTACAGTGAATGTGACGTACGAGCGCTACAGCTGGGAGAAGGATGACTACCCCAAGATCAACCACACGGGACCCGTAAGTTGCTTCGGTGCCTTGCACATGTTGTGTGGAAACATAGTTAGACAAAGCAGGACGTCTGAGTATGTTCTACACCAAGTCATGCTAACGCATGACCGAGTCGCTGTTTGACGGTATTGACTGAGAAGTCGGCGCACGGCTGCTTGACAGTGAAGAAATTGTTTTCCAGATCACTCTATAGTAGTAAATGCCAAATTCGAAATTAGTTTGACATCACGTTTAAAGAAAAAAAAAATGTCAGCGGCACAACTTATATGCTTACTATAGCCAAGTCATATAGATAGCACATGGCCATTTGATATCAAAGTGCTTGCACAGGTGAATAAGCTCGGTGATTTATGTTCGTGATAACCCAATACAGATGAGGTGAATCAAATGCTCCGACGAGCGCGACATGGCCCAGTAACTATCATAGAAGCGAGACTGATTTGAATGGCGTACAAAACGAGCGTTCCTACGAATTGAGTCACTTTGTGATTGCGCCTGAATGCAAACAGTGCCATCTTTTCTAAAAAAAATGACTGCATGTTGACTTACTAAGTGTGATGTCGCCTATTTTTTTCTCCATTACATACAACGTGACGCAGATCAACGGATGTTACGACATGGTTGTTAACACGACCCTGCTTCGCTTCCACGAGAACTACGAAATCTACAAGCGCATCTCGCTCGTGGCGCAAGTGAACGAGACCGGCACTGGTGTGACGATGAACAAGACCAATTTCATCAGCCGCAGCTTCAACCCGCTCGAGCTCAACTTCCTGGATGGAGAAGACGGAAAGAATTACTTCAAGCCTACGATGCCTTTCTACGGCAGGGTGAGTATATGACCCAGTGCATAGAGTTTCCTTATAATAAACTAGAGGGAAATGTTGCGCTAGTGTCTATGGGAGTAGAAATGCACGGCGCTTATGCCTCCATGATTAGAATGATGGATGGCACATAGATTTGCCTAAGCATCGTTCACTAGGCTTCCTTTGGCTCTATGTGGCCGGTATACCCGCTTGGTCACAACACCATGCTAAGCAAACGTTCAGCAGTTCAACCTCATCACCTTGATCAGGCTCACCAATTCGAATCGGCTCAAGAAGTCAGTAGTAAATACTATGGCAAACTCAATGGCTCAGCATACTTGCCTTAATGTGTACTGCTAAGCAAGCTGCCCTGAAGCGTAATGGTTACGAAGGCTAAGTTCTTCAAGATATATAAATACAGTCACGCTTAACATAGCATCTTCACCATTTATCAAACATTTTTCGTTCGCATATAACGTGAACTTAATTTACATGTCACAATCGATTTTACATTCTAGCACGAGTTTTTGTCGTAATTCTCTTGTCAAGGGTTGTTGCGCATAGGGGCACATGTTGTCAAGTGTTAAAAAGTAGATAAGTGATAACGCGATATTGAAATTGTATGCTAAATTCATGTGCACCTCAAAAGAAACAATTGACCAAACAAAATGGAAGTAAATTGTTTGTCTGTCGCAAAGCAAAAAATAAACTTTGAAGTTTTACGCGCCAAATCTGCCATATAATAAAAAGACAGCACACATTTGGTGACACTGCGTTAATTTTGGTCAATTGGTTTTTAACAAGCATATCGGTGCCTGACCATCATCTATTTCCTTTTTTTTTCCTCCCAGCTTCTGGTGAAGAAGCCCGATGGTGTTCCTGTGGGCGGAGAGCTTGTGCAGCTCTGCTTGCTGTCACAGTCCGAGGAGATTAAGCCCCGTTGGTGGCGTACCGACCGCCGGCTCAGTTGCAAGAACTACACTTCGGACGAGTCCGGTATCATCAAGTTCACCATCCCGCCACTCAAGGCTAGCGTGGTCACTATCAGCGTCGAGGTGCGTGGCCAATATATGATCTACCTGGCCTCTCGATTTATATCTCGATTGATTGATTTGTTGGGTTTAATGTCCCAAAACCACCATATGATAATGAGAGACGCCGTATGGGCTCCGGAAGTTTTGACCACCTGGGGTTCTTTAACGTGCACCCAAATCTGAGCACACTGGCCTACAACATTTCCGCCTCCATTGGAAATGCAGCCGCCGCAGCCGGGATTTGATCCCGCGACCTGCGGATCAGTAGCCGAGTACCTTAGCCACTAGACCACCACTTCGGAGTTCGATTTATATCTCGGCACAGAAGTATTCGCAAGTCATAAGCGTGTATTTAACATCAGAAAAAAAAAGCATAGCTCCAAACCCGCATCGTGATGACCCTCGAACAATCTTCTGAAGCACTGCTTTTGATACACGAGTGGTGCTTATGCAGAATGTTTAATAGAACGTTTTGATATGCACAGAGCTTAACATTGATGGTCTACAATATAATAATCCCTGTATAGGACCAGTAAGGTAGCCTTGCAATAAAATAGAAAACAACTTCATTTTGTCCTGTGGTCAAAATTGATCTTTTGGGCGGACTACTATGTTATTCATGGCCTAAATTGCATTAAGCTTTCACAGGCTGTGATCTGCAGACACTCATGTTATAAAAACAGAGCTCAAAAAACATCGCTAGGAGACCACACTAGGTGCGAAGTGAAATTAATTCTTGTCCACTAAAGTATACAGTCAACGCCAGTTAACGTTCACGAGGACCGCTCGCTTTTTTTAATTTTTTAATAGAATATGGAATAAAGTCGTATAGTGCAGACAGGCGCGCAAAGAGGGATGTAACAAAATAAAAATCAGCCCTGTGTTCTGTTTCTTCTCTACTCCGTGCCCGCCCATGCGCGCTGTAATAGCTTTTAATCTAGTTGAAAGACCCCTCAAATATTGACACTTATCACTCGACACTAACTTGTATTTTTGACATCTCTCTCCGTTGCTCGCCATGGCTCTACCTCATTTATTCGAGATTCACATTGCACAACCGCTTCTTTCGGCCAACGTACAATGGCTGGAAGCCTGCGTGCCCCGGGTATACACTAGACATTTTGGCGTCACCTCATCATTCTTTGTGACACCCATGTTACACCTCTCAGCAGCGCCTTTCGATCGCTTCGTTGCAGGCGGTGGCCATGAACTACGAGACGGTGAAGTACGACACGTACGGCGTCAAGATAAACCAGCCCAAGAGCACGCTCTACCTCCAGGCCTGGTACTCGGCGAGCAACAATTTCATCCAGGTGGAGCCGTCGAAGGGCCCCATTCCGTGCGCGGGAAAACACTCCATGCGACTGCGATACACGGGAGAACCCGACACGCAGAAGCAGTTCCACTTCCAGGTGGGGGCAAGGACTTTTTTTTTTTTCGGAGAAGCGCGAAACCGATTCGCGCTGTATACGTGCTCGTTCCGTACTCAGAGAACTCTCCGAGAGAGAAGTCGTGACTTTTCAGAGAAAAAGAAAAGGTGAAATAAGAGTCCTTGGCACGTCTTCGTCGGAAATTAATGTTTTTCCACAGACCTTGAGCCAGAGTGGCCATACGCTAGAACTCTGACATCTGAGACTACTACTAGCGTTCTTGCTTTTCTACGACTGGACTTTATCTTGTCTTTCTTCCCGGTTGCTTTTCGTCGTTTCCATTTTTCGCTATCCTTTACTTTCTCGTTTTTTTCCCTGTTACGGCACTTTTCATGTTTCTTTTATCTGAACGTTCCTCCTTTTGAAGTAGGTGAACTGTCAATACGGTGTCTGCTGCCTTGCTGTGTCGGCGTTTTTCGACTAATAGAGGGCTCACCATTCGCTTTGTGAAACGATAAGTGTTTACATTATCCTGGTGCCTTCAGATTGTGTCAATTGAGGCTAGGATAAAAGAAGGCAACACTGTTCAGCGTGCGAAATGTATCTCGGTTTGGCAGCTACTGTGTCACCGTTAGCTGCAACTATATTACGGCTGTTTGTGTACGTTATTCTCTAATTATCTCACAATTTGCACTCATGGCTACAAAAGTAACAATGCCGCAAAAAGGTAGGATGAATGTCACCGCAGTCGTGAATGTTGTCTGTGGTTTCGTTTTTTTTTTTAGCTCTTTCTTTTGTGAAGAAGGGAGGAGGCGGGTAAGCATGGTCTTCAGGAGTGGCACGTATTATCTTTAGGCGGGAGGATGATTTGCATATCAGAAGCTCATATTGGACTTCTGAAATTAGACAAAAATTAGGGCACCCTTACGCTTCGCCATTAAGAATCAAATGCGATAGCAATATTCTTCTCTTAGTGCGTGCTTCAAACACTTTTCGAAAAAATCTTTTCGAACTTGCTATGCACCTTCAACGCGGCCTTGAGACTGTAGTAACGAGTGTGCCCTTTGTAGTGGGTAATTGGCTTTAAACCATGAAGCGATTATAGTAATTGCATGTTCTGACGCCCGATGGCAATGTACGCTTGTACCACGCATTATTACGGCAAAATTTCTTGTTGTACTGTCAAGCATATATAAAGGATGCGTGTAAAGCATGAAACCTACTTTCACTGAATTTCCAAGCAGAAAAAGTTGTCATTGTACAAGCCGAGGCGCGGTTGTATGCACTTTGTAGGAAAATGGCATACAGCCATGCCTCTGCATGTGAGTACAGTGACAATAACGTCCTCTGCTTTGAAATTCAGTGAAAGTATACAGAAACAGTGCCTGTACAAATCTGCTAACACATCGAAAGTATCTTTGTATCTTCAATCAATTACCGTCTCTGTAAACTTCCAGAAATAATACAACATTGTTTTATTAGTTGTAAGGATGACGTCCTCTTTTGAGACGGCCTGCACAGAGCTTTTAAAAAACAGCTGGGTTTAAATTATCATAGCATGCCATCTTGTACCACCCAAATGCAATGATATGCCAGTTTGTTGTTCATGGGCTTGCAAAATGCTTGAAAAACTCGCATGTTAGATAGCCATGTGAAACCAATGGTGTCTTCGCAATGCCATTCTGTACAAATAAATGTGTAGCTAAGAGACTTTTAGGAACAGGTGCAATATCAGCCGGACTCGCACACAGAGTTCATGAAGTGTGCTGCTCAAGTACATTTGTAGACAGAGTGTTGTACGAGATTTGTTTTCTAATGTATATACCTAAACCTCATTTGTAATAAATACCATTTAAAAAAAAGAGGCGTGACTGTGAGATAGAACACCCACTTGCCACGCAAACGACCCGGGTTCTATCCCCACTCAGACCCAGAATTTTTTACTATTTTATTCGCATTTTGCTCAATTTTTAGTCACGTAAAGATCATTTTTCGCGCACAACCAAAGACGCTGACGTTGACGCCGGACTTTCTTCGAAACGAGCTCTTTTACGCTCTCGCGTTAAAACTGTTTCGTGTTTGCAGGTTATAGCTCGTGGCAAGATACTAAAGGACAAGGTTGTGGATGTTGCCTTCAAGCCCGACGAAGCAGTCCTCGTCGATGACAGCTTCTTGGTGGAGGAGGATTTGAACGAGACGCTTCCAAGCAATATGGCTGAGGGCTCCGTGCCCACAGGAAGCTTCGAGTTTGAACTCGAACCGGACTACAGCTACGTGCCCCGAGTTAAAGTGTTGGCCTTCTATGTTCGGCCGGATGGCGAGGTCATCGCGGACTCCGAGCAGTTCGAAGTGGAAAAGTGCCTCCAGAACAACGTTAGCATACTGCTTTCTAATATATGTGACTTTGTTTCAATTTTTTATTTCAAGTTTCAATTGGGAAGGCAAACAAGTTATATAAGCTCATGTTTCACTTTAATGTCAATATGTTGTCAGTTGTTCAGGTAACATCAACTTGACCATTCATAAGAGAACTTACATATTTCCATTGCTTATCCGTACTTTCCACGTGTTATCCTTTTTTTTTGTGATTCTTATCGCACTAGATCTGATAACTCACATTACCGAAATGCTGGCTCTATCTTTTTCATCGTCTATATTATTCGCGAATTTTAGTGATGCCTTTTTACCACCTTATGAAATTCGCCATTCACCTATGCTCCTTTTCATGAACGTTTTTACGCGCTGAGCACTTCAGTCTTTCTTGCACTATATCAAAGTCGACCTTCCGTTTGGAGTAATGATACAGGTTCACTGAACCTTGAATAACCTTGAATAAGTGAAATAAATGAATAACTAAATAAATAAATAATAAATAAAATGCCTGCCTATACGTGGCTTGAGCGTGGATACATTGGTGACGGGTGTGCATCGTTTGTTTTTCGACAGGTGTCGATGAGGTTCGGTTCAGAGGTGGTGCAACCAGCGACTTCCGCTGCCATCCACCTTAATGGCTCTCCCCGCTCCTATTGCGGTGTGGGCGTTGTAGATAAGAGTGTTCACCTTTTGAAGCAGGACAATCAGCTGACGAAGGACAAAGTGAGTTATCACGATTCACTCGACTGTCTTTCCTTTCTCGCTTGGCCATGTTTACGTTATTTTCTTTGCGGCACGTTAAGGAAAGTAAAGTATAACCTATTTAGCCCAACGAATTATGCTCATATCTCACACTACATCATATTGGATGCGGTGGTGTCTACTAATAGGTTACCTTTTTGACCATGGCGTAGGTATACGACATCCTGAAGCGTTTGGACATCACCCGATACACATGGCCGAAGCAGGCGTCATACGACTATTGCCGAAAACAACGTAAGTGTTCATAACCAATAGATTTTGCAGAGTATACATTTTCTATGAAGGCGGAAATGTTGTAGGCGTGTGTGCTCAGATTTGGTTCCACGTTAAAAAACCCCAGGTGGTCGAAATTTCTGGAGCCGATAACTATGGCATCTCTCATAATCATATGGTGGTATTGGGACGTTTATTAGTCAATAATCAGTAGTTTTTTTGTTTTTTTTGCAGATACAGCAATAACAGCAACAATGCTCAGTCGTTACCGGCCTTGCATATGTTTATTTTCTGTGCAAACTTGACGCTTGTAACTCCTAGAAGCGAGTGACCATAAAAAACGTAAAAATTTCACTTTAATGTCAGATTATCTAAATGCGTGAAAATTTTTACTGAGATACGATAGAATTCAAAAGCGATAAAGTTCTTTACAACTGAACCGCATAACTAAAATTGCAGTTCTATAAACACTCGAAAAGCACTTAGCTGTCGCAACAAAGACTTGAACATCTCATGACGTGTATACTAAGCTGGGATACCGATTACCTCTAGTCTATATGCATCGAAATCGCCACATTGTTTACCCACAAACAATCTTATTTAATCATGAATTAATGAGAAAAGACACAGCTTGCAGCAGCGGAATGCCTTTTTATTGCGATAGCAATTACATACTGACAGTCTCGGATAGTTTTAGCCGTCGCCGCCGTCATCATTCACCGTATACGTATACGCATCTATATACAGGAAAACTCAAGAAAGAAAAACATTGGCGCCGTAACTGCATGTTACACTGCAAATGTCGTCGAAAGGTGATAGTCTTGCGTCTGGAGAGAGCGAACAAAACGTTTATTTGATGCTCTGCGCAAGAAAATCGGTGAATGGTATTCAGAAGGCGCTGCGTTAGAGTGCCTCGAGCTTGCAGCGGAGGCGAACGAGTGCATCAATTCACGTCAGACATGAGACATGAGCGCTATTCGGTAGTAATCTTGGAAAACGAAGCGCGCGGCGTGCGCACCCGTCTCGGAGGCGATAAGGTGTAGAACGCAAGGTGACGGGTAGGTGCCACCACCATGTCGTCTTAGCAAAACGTTGGAAACAGTTGCCTTTTCGTGCAAGCGTTGCATCGTCAGCGCAGCGTGATAAGCGCTAAAGTCCTTAGAATTACTTATGTATGCCTTTTCTAGTGAAAAGACACACATGCAGAATATTGACGTGTTGTTATGGTGCCTCAGATATGCGCAATTATTACTGTTTAATTTACAATTCCACAAGTATGAACACTGAAGGTGCTGTGGATAGGGTCGGGCGTTTAGTATTGTTTGGTACCATTAGAGTATAGTTAAGGGTGGATAAACAGACAATTGTACAGACAGACAGACAGACAGACAGACAGACAGACAGACAGACAGACAGACAGACAGACAGACAGACAGACAGACCAAAATTTTTGCGTCGAAGGTCCCCAAGAAAGACTATCGTCTTTAAAAAGCCGCCCGTGCTCGGCACCCAGCTTGTCGCAATGCGACAACGCGCACTTATTGCCCACGTGTACTTTGCCCCGCGGGTAAAGGCGGGGGGCTGGGTGCCCGTGCGCGAGGGCTTATCCTTCAGTGGGGAGAATCATGTTCTTTGGCCTTTCACCGGAACGACTGCGTTAGTTACCTGGCCCATAAAGGTCACTTCGCTAGCTGGGCAGGCCCCGTTAGTGAGAAGAGCGTGCTTTTCAAACATAGAGAAATAACAACTGGGGCGCTTGTTAGTTCGCACTCGTATCTGTACCTGTGATTACGTTTCGTGCATCGTTTTTGTTTAAACAGCGCGTTAAGCGTCGAGCTGTATATGTTGTTAGTTAGCTCTCGTCATGCGTGAGTTGCTTTCGTGCGTCATTTGTGCGTAAGCAGCACACTGCATGTTTCGATCTGCTAGCTGTTGTCAGCGTTGCGTTCAAAGTTGTTGCTATCGCATTCATTGCTTGGCCCTGGTGGTGAGATTGTGACTTTTTTTGCACTATCACTTCAATATAGCAAGCGATTGCCTTAAATATGAGGCATTATTTCCCTACATATTCATTTTGTTGTTGTTTTTCTGGCTTTTCAGTGTTGAAAAACCCTCAGCAGTACAAGCGGAACATCTGGAACGGACCGAGGTCCTCCAATGTGGAATACGTCGATTCAATTACGGCTTTTGACGTAAGTCTGATTGGTACGCTTTTATGCGAGGTACGCATGAGAGGAACTGCTGAAACTGTGCCATGTTCGTCACTCTGGCATGAACGCAAATTCGACACCAAGGCGTTTTTGCGTGAAACTACAGAGTCGAACGTTGTTAAAATGAAAGCCATGTAAATATACATGCCCCATCAAACTTTAAAAAGTGAGTGTCAGTGCAACACGATTGAAGCACAATAATCATTAATTTGGCGACATTATCTTACAGTCATCCTGGCGTCGCAGATACCAAACATTTGTGAGACCATGACGCCGTCATAACACGTCCCATTATGCCGTCATTACATGACACCATCGCTTCGTGAAAGGTGGACCGATCGCGGAGGCATTGCACAACCGCCTGAGGGACGAAAAGTTCCGAATGCCTCCTCTCTTAGAGGCAGTACCAAAGTACGTTGGGTATGAAACAGTTTGGGCGAGAAGAGAAGCAGTATAAATATAATTGACTAAAATGAAAAAGAGCGTGGCTTGTTCCGAAGGGTAGTCTTAGACTAATGCAAAACTGAGCACGTCACTTTTCTAGGACATGCTCCTAGGGTCTTAGGGTATACCTAGGACGTATACCAGCAGTCTCGAACTCATCTCAGCCAGTGGGCCGCAATCACGCAGTTTAGTGCCACAAGACAGGGAAGAATGTATGAGTGAGGGGAGGGGCTGTATACTTTGTGCATGTTATCAGCAAACGTGTGCAACCATTTAAAAACATTGCTTCCCACATTTCACGTACAAACCACTTTTGAAGGAGATATGGCACAAGGATTCCAGCATGTAGATACCGATCGCCAAAATTACTAAAATCTGGGAAAGGATTTCTAAATAGTTTTATCTCACGGTTATGTTTGAACACATCATCACCACATGAAGTTACGAAAACAAAGCATTAGAGCATACAGTCATGCCTGCCTAGATCATGAACATACTAAGAAAAAAAAGGAGGGTGGCATCAAGAGAGCGAGGTGTGGGCTGCGGGCCGCAATCAAGAAGTTGAGAGGTCTTAAACACTGACCACGTGTTTGAGACCCCTGACATACACTAAGATAATTTGCGTGACTTATAGCGTTCCATGTTGTTATGTCGTTTTCGGTACGTTCCAGGAATCTGGAGTTATCGTCATGTCGGATCTGACGCTCGAAACGAGGCCTTGCAGAAAGAACATCTACGACAGACCACCATACGCCCTCGCGGCTCCAGCGAGTAGGTCCATTTTCAATTCCCTTTTTTTTCGCTAAACGCTAGCCCGCTTCTTCCCCCTCAGACCACGGCACGTGATAACAGATTTCCCTTCCTTACTCTTCTTACAATATCATTTCCCCAGCTACCTTACAGTTGTTTCACGATTTTCATTTACTGACTTTTTCTGTTCTCTTTTTTTTCTGCACGTCTTCTATTCTCTCCCCACCTCCTATCCTGGTGTTGGCTCACTTAGCAGGGGTCTCCTTCCACTCCTACGAAGTTGCATATGCTTACCAGGGTTAGTAGCTCGCCTTTATTGATTTCTTATTTTTTTTTTTGGTGATTGTCTTCTCAAATGGTTGAGAAAACATGCTTGAAACAACAAGAGTTCTTGTAAGTTAAAACTTCTGGGTGCCCCGCCGCGGTGGTCTAGTGGCTAAGGTACTCGGCTGCTGACCCGCAGGTGTCGTGTTCGAATCCCGGCTGCGACGGCTGCATTTGCGATGGAGGTGGAAATGTTGTAGGCCCGTGTGCTCAGATTTGGGTGCACGTTAAAGAACCCCAGGTGGTCGAAATTTCCGGAGCCCTCCACTACGGCGTCTCTCATAATCACATGGTGGTTTTGGGACGTTAAACCCCACATATCAATCAATTAAAACTTCTGGGTGCCTGCCAGTGGTAGGGCTGCCCCACATAACTAAAGATTTGGTCGGAATCCCGCCACTCTCTGTTTCCTCACGGAATTCTTGATGTTTCGAGCAGGTAATCCACCTCAAGCCCATATGCTTCCCTGGCTCCTTTCTGTTCTTTTGTCTGTCCCTGTCAACGTCTTCTCTGCTGCCATTCTTTGTCGCACAACTGCTTTATCTCCTGGTTGCTTCACGAGCTCTTCAACGATGCGAAGCACGACAACGCTCAGGCTGAACGAACGCTTGTGCGTGCCCTGTTGTGTGAGCGCTGCGTGCTTTTTTTTTCCGTTGAAAAGAATGTGCAGCGAATCACACAAACCTGGCAAGCTTAAAATCATTTTTAATGTCTTCTCATCCGCTCCATAGCAGCATCTAAATAAGGTCTTCTGATTCGGTCTTTTTGATGGCGGTAGTATTCACGTCATTCCTGACCACACTAACACGCGTGTAACTCTGTCGTTAGTCATGAGCATATTAACGCTTCAGTGTCAATTGATGCAGAAACCCTGCAGGGCATTTCTTTCTTTCGGAATGTTCAAGAAATTATAGGCATGCCGTGCCATTTAAGTATGAAATGCTTAGGTTTGCACTTGACTTGGCTTGAGGTGGGTATTAAAAAAGTATGCTTGAAATGCTTTGAGAGCAGGTATACGCCCCCGAAACACATGCACAAAGTAATAAAATTTCAGCAGAGACGTGGTCGAAGACCATATGGGTTCTTATTCGATCAGATACCATTATTCTCTTTAGGCAAGTCATCGCGGCAACCTACTACAGGAATCTGCTAAAATAGCGTGTACGCGACATGAAGCAATTGGGAGAATCACCGGCGGTTGCTGATGCGCATCGCATGTAGAAGCTACAACTACATACAAGCTATTGCTTGAATCGAAAATGGTGGGAACTGCTGATTGATGAATGAGGTTAGCGGCTTTAGAGCTATCGCTCTATAATTGTAGCAAAACTGTGAATCGTAGCCACTTTTCTGTAGGTGTCAAGGATGCGGAGGAGTACGACGACGACCAGCTAGAAATAGCAGGTGAGGACTGAAGACAGGTCAATGACCTTACACCTGAACATCTGCATCAAAACGTTGCAGATGTGTAAAACTTCACACTGATAGAGTTGAACCTTATATTCTGGCAGAGCGTTAAAACTACTCTCTGTGCCATGTAGAATAATTTTATTTTGTATTTTCACAAGTTGGAATACATGAAAAGCGGTGCTTACAGAGATCGTGTGTGACGGTACATTGCTTGATTATTGCCGGATAAACAAAGTAAGAAGGTTTCACGTTTTAACGTTTTCTCGATCACAACTTGGAACATTTCAAAGCTTGTTGCTCAGACAGCTGCAGTGTGAACGAGTTCACAATATATGTAACCGCGGAAAACCGTCGTTGAGTTCGACGACCTACGCCGTCACGTGCAGCTAAGCATTTCACACTTATTTCCAAGCTTTAGCATTGACCTTTCGCTTTCAGTAATCGGAACTCCCCTAACGCTGGAGGCCGAACATGCGAAGAATTGATAGCTCAGCCTAATATATTGTTTTATCTATAAAATGGTAACGGGACCATGTAGAGAAAAACGTGGCACTGACTTTCAACTCAACGTTTTTTTCGCTCAAGCACAGCTATATAAACCAAACGCTTGCAAAAAAAAACATTGAAAACACATTTGCGAGCGGGCTCTTGTCAAGACACTACAACTCTGACCCTTTATAACTAGAGAAATCTTTGAGGCAACTATCATATCACATGCCGTCACTCTCAACAGCCTTATTTTAAAAAGTAACCTTTCTTGATAAAAAGGTAAGCAAGAGCGACTTGAGACGAATCTGTGGGTTGGGTAATTTGTGTGTCAAGTGTTTATTGTGTACAACTGTACACATGCGGAATAAACAATTTGTTGAAGGTCAGTGCAACGTTTGTCTGCTGTGCACTTCTCTGTTCCTGCTGGTGTCTGCAAGGTTACTTTCAATATGTTGAACGAAGAAGTCCAGTTGGTCTGTCAGTTGTATATACCTTTGGATAAATCCAACGCACGGCGCTCAAAGAAAGTACGTGAAAGGCAGTTCATTTTTACCCTAATCAACTACCATTAACGTGCAAATTTATCATTTATAATATGCAAAAACCAGTCGTAAAGAGTTTCAGTAAACAACACAGTTTTCAACTTTCTTTTCCCTCTCCAATGTACATCAGCAGCCCTGCGGAGTGGCGGAGGCCGCCAGAGAGGTGACAAAAAACTGTTTGGTAAACGCTGAAAAAAAAAATGAAAACTAGCAGCTGCTGAGCTTTGCTTAGCTTACGTAAGAGCGGCAGCAAAAGGCTTCGCTTAACACGCATACCACATAGTGCAGAACACTCAATTTCAAACATTGCGAACAATGAAATCATGAAAAGATTTCCGAGTGCCCTAATAGAAAAGAAAGAGAAATGTGTACGTACGTCTGCACACGGGTGCAATTATGATAAGCCTAATTAGGTAGTAATTAACCATTAGTTTGCGCAAAAACTAGGGTTGCTTAAAATTAGCCAAACGTTCACACTTCCTCTTTCTTTTTCAAGAAACGACGACAAGCCCTACCCTGCATCTAACGACCTCAGGTGAAATATTTGAATTTAATACACAGGTAGAGAATGGTGGTGGTGTTTTTTTTTTTTTTTGTTCTGTGCTAGTCAAACACCTGCATTACCGTCTGTAAACTTTGAAAGCTGACCCAGGGACGAAAACTTAACACCGACATTAGCTCTTGTCTTTTCTTTCTTGCTTTTCCCTTCGCACGTGGCAACGACATCTAGTGCCGACAGCCGTCCCATTCAGGGCTACGCAGAAAGGTGAATGAACACACGCACATACTATACCATACGTTATGGCCCACGCACTGTGTGGGCTTGCCTGCTGTTTGCACTGCTGGTCTTGCCTAACAAGCGGTATGACGGGTTTTCGGTAAGCGTGTCGAGGGCGGTGTGCCGGCGTCTCTCGCTGCGCACGCGCAGTTGGTGCTGCACTCAAGGGCGGGCGGCTGTGTAGGCAGCGGCGACGCATACATTCGTCGCGCCATCTTTGCTGATCTTTTCCCCACTGTCCTCGGGTGGCTGCCTCCTCGGGTCCCCGGCTCCCGCAGCTAACACGCAAGAGTTAAAGAGTGGATACACGAGTCTGTTTGAGTGCTGCGTGACGCTCAGGCTTATTCGGGGAGATGCCTTATGCGTGATGCGTATAGTGTGGGTATGAAAGTAATTAATTTTGCAAAAGATCTTGCCTCCGCAGTTTTCAGCAGAATCTATCAGCTCTGTTTGACTGATATTAACAAAGATGAGTGCGTCTGAAGTGAAAGCAAACATTCCACAAATGAAAGGAACAAATATATCGTTCAGGAACTACGAAACCATTGAAGGTAAAGGGGTCAACACGAGGCAAAGATTAAATACCTACATGAACAAGCCAATGCTGACATTAACTCACTTCAAGTAACTTCTATTTACAATTATGTTAATGATATTGGGTGACGTCGACTCTTGTGACTTCTCAGTAGGCTAAGCGTCCCTGTGATGCCGTATTCATACGTCTCTCTAAACTAGTGACTGACAACTCTCCTATCAGAATATATAGCAAGTCCCCTAATTCTTACTCAGGAATTCTCCTAAATGAACATGAACATTAGGTAGCCTTCATGTGCCTCGCACGCACATAAAGGCTTTGTAATGAACATGCTACGAGAGCGCCACAAAAACAGACGAACGAGCGATTGAACTAATAAGCAAACGAACACACAAACAAATCATCAAATAAGATCATGTGAAAGGTACTGAATTTATGGCAAATAAGTTGCTAGTACTACATATAAGTCTTCAAGGTTCATGAAAACCATGAGCTGCACATGCACGTGTTGAATCAACAATTTAACTGCTTAAAGGCAACTGCATGCGTAAATCATAACAAATAAGTCGTTGACTATTCGTATTCACTCTTCCCAACAGTAAGGCGCCTTTCAGCACCATACTTTTAAGGTCCCGCTCTGCGTCAAAAGTAATTGTGCCTAGGTGACTGAGAGTTATGCTGGGCCTGCATTTTATACAAACAGAACAAGCACCTCCCCGAGTGCTTGTCTGAGCGTCGCGCGGCCAATTGCTGGCTGTGCTGACTGGGCTCTTTTTTTTGTTTTTTGTTTTCTACCCCTTCCGTTTCTTCTGTTTCCTATCTCTATCTGTCCTTGGTCAAAATGGTGGCTGCGTGCACTCGTTGCCCGTTGCGTAGTACCCAGTCCTAGGCCGCTCGCATTTGCGGCACGTCCTGGGCTGCCACCTCCACCCGGCGCCGCCGCCTTTTCCAATCGCGTTGTAGGTGGCTTGGCTGGAGTTCCCGTCGCACTGGACTCGGTGGCACAGAGCGCTCCGTCCTTCAACATACCAGCCAAGTCGGCCGTCGAGGTGCGCACCTACTTCCCCGAGACCTGGCTCTGGGATCTCAAGGAACTCGAGTGAGTCTCTTGTTTTATTTACAAGCAACAAAGTGTCATTTCCGTTTGGGCCATTTGGTACATCCTATAACGCAGCAGGGCAGTGCCAAAGGACACGGGCAAAAAAGAGTTGTACTGAGGACAGAGGAAGATCCCAACTTTACTTCCGCACGCCAACGTGGACACACGCCTAGTAGACGTGTGTCCAGTAGACTTGCCTACTATTTCACGTTCCAAGAGGATCATGAAATGGCCATGACTCTTTCGTGATGGTTTCATTGGCATTAAGAAGTGAAATTGTGAGTTTACGCCCATCCCGTATCCCTCTTCTTTGTTCGTTTCTTTTTGAACTGCCCTGTTCAGTGTTCTACATACGATAGCGTGTGCTCTAGTTTCATTCTTCTGAATACAGGCCTCCACACCTTCTCGCCCTCTCCCGCTGTTTCAAAAAATGCGTCCTATGTTTTTTTGTTTGTTTTTTTAGCGAGCATGGTGAGTTGAGCTTCAAGGAGAAGATTCCGCACACCATCACCGAGTGGGTGGGAAGCACCGTGTGCATAAACGCGGAGGACGGCATCGGCGTCTCGGACCCGGCTAAGATCAAGGCATTCCAGCCTTTCTTCGCATCGTTCAACCTGCCTTATTCGGTGGTGCGCGGAGAGCTTGTGCCTGTCAAAGTGTCCGTCTTCAACTATCTCGAAAAGTGCCTGCCGGTGAGTGCGCAGCCACCACGCATTTCCCTCCCAGAGCCTACTCTATAGCTGTAAAATTCCAAAGTCATTATTTGTCTGGTTATAAAAAACACTAGCTAATATACTCCGCTCACTCCACCCCGAATTACCAGCGCACAAAACTTGAGTGCATCCATTGTAATTCATAAAGCGACTTAAGGAAGGCTTACAGTACCTAAATTGCAATCCCATAGCAGCTTCATAGAAATGATCAAGTCCAATAAACGTTTTTAACCTATTAAAGAAAGTTTTTGATTCAATAATCATATCACAGGAACGAAAGAACACCATTTGTATCCAATCGTTCGGTACAGTCAAAATACACCTATATCAGGGGTTCTATGGGGTACTACTATTCCGTTTTGTTTCCACTCTCTTTTGCCTGACGCCACCTTTAAGTCACTGCCAACGGAAGCATGTACTGGAACGAGAAATATTTACTGGCGAATCACCTTGAAGAACTTTCGAAGTTATAGAGTTGTGCAGCAAACGCAACTATACATATTCGACACGAGAAAAGCTACTCTATAGTATTTTGATCCGGCATTATAGAATTGCCCCTAGCACCGGACTTTTATTTAAGCTTAGTGTGCACATTTTACTACTACACCTACCCCGTAGAAATCAACATTCGCTGTAACGAGATACGCCTACGAAAAACAACCCCGCTTATGAATGCTGAGATGGCATACCTACAGGTACTCTGTATTCTCAGTCGCTGCTTCTTTCGTCTCTGTGGTACAGGTCGACCTGAAGTTGGCAGAGTCCGCGGACTACCACATCGAGGGAGAGTCGGAAACAACGCTTTGCGTATGCGGCAGCAAAAGTCAGGTGCACAAGTTCCAAATCAGGCCGCACACCATCGGAGAGGTGAACCTGACTGTGTCAGCGGCCGGATCGCAGAGTGACACGGCCTGTGGAGAGCAGCTTATGGAGAAGGTGGTGGCCAAAGATGCAGTCACTAGGCCACTTATCATTGAGGTAAGAGTCAGTACATTCATGTACTGGGTACGGGCTGTCACTGGTTAAAAGAGCAAGTTCTAAATAGATGAAGCGAGCAGAGAGAGCGTGAGCGGATTGGTTAGGAGGAGGCCGAGTGGTCGGCCTGTGTGTTTGTGCGCTCTGGCCTGCTACTCTGTGCAGGAGAAAAGGAAAAGGGGAAGACATTGATATGTTGATGAGAACCAGAAGAGGAAGTGGTACGATAAACACGGAACGCAACGGTATTCTCAGTCTCATCTCTAGTCCAATATGCTCCTCAGAAAGTCTATAAATACTCTCGTATCAGTTGTAGCTCTACCTGCTAGTACATTGCAAGCTCATACTATCAGTGTAATAGTTATGAAAACAGCGAAACCATCACCAAGACGAATTATACGCGTGGTAGTTGTGTTCTGAAAACATAGCTCTTTGTCGACTCTCTGTTACTTTATTTTCATTGCTTCAATAAATGAAACTAAGTTATCACTTATTTTTGCCCAGCATAACAGCATAACAGCCAAAGATGGTAATACCTGTTCAGTAATGCTATCAAATGATGTGTATCGTGCATGTACATCGTTTTTTACATATGCACATAGTTTTTAAAAAATCGTGAGAATGAAGAATGTGGCTAGAAATGTTTTCCTCTCAAGCTTTAAGACCATGTAATTGTCATGTTTGTTCTTTATGTTATAAGTAATATTCATTATAGTCAAAATACACTTATTTTTCTTGTGCAGGCTGAAGGTTTTGAAAAGGAAGAAACTCAGAGTGTGTTCGTATGCCCTAAAGGTAAGACTTTGTTCACTTAATTGTGGTAAAGAATTACGTGAACTCTCTCAGCAGATTTTCGCTGCCACCATCAACGTCATGTCCTGAGTATATACATGTGTGTATATTTACATAAAAGCCCAAATCAAAATAATTCAAAAGAAAGAACTTGCGAAGCACCCGACTGAGGATTTGAACGTGTGGCGCCTCGGTTTGCAGTGCGGTGCGTTAAACAAATTACTTCATGCGTAATATAGTGGAACAAAATAAAGACCGACAAAGTTGCACACAAGACAACTGCTAGATTTCCCCTGAAAGATCACTCTGGCTTAACATGGACTGAAGCATGGCTGGACACTCTTTGAGGGGTGTTCACCCATGCTTTATGCTCGTTTGTGCATGTGATTCTATGTCTAAGTGTATGTATGCACAAGCAAAATTAAAAAAAAAGTATTGTGAGGGTGAACGACCCATGCCTCCCTTCCTTTACTACGCCAGTGAAGCCAAGGCAGCGTGCTCATCCTCACATCTGCGGCACACAGAAATCTTATTTGTTGGTTTCCTTGCCTCTTGGGCCACGGATTTATTGATATCCAACCACCCATTATAATAGCTTTGGGCCATCAGATGTCGCAGCCACACTGACGCAGGAGGATTGTATTCGTTTTAAGCCATATACGCATTGAAAATTAAGCAGTAGATGTGAAATATAATACATGATATTATCTGAAACTGGCAGACATTACGCCACGAAAATTAAGGCTGTGTTTTTGTATGTATGTTTGCTTGCTTGCAAGCTTGCGTGCTTGGGTAGATGGATATGTGGGGTTTAACGTCCCAAATTCACCATATGAATATGAAAGACGCCGTAGTGGAGGGCTCCGGAAATTTCGATCACCTGGGCTTCTTTAACGTGCGCCCAAATCAAAGCACATGGGCCTACAATATTTCCGCCTCCATCAGAAATGCAGCCGCCGAAGCTGGTATTCGATCCCGCGACCTGCGGGTCAGCAGCCGAGTACCGTAGCCACAAGACCACCGCGGCGGGGCTGCTTGCTTGCTTGTTTAACAAATCTGCATCGACGTAAAGTAGGGGAAAGAGAACAGGTTACCTTGTGTAAGTACATTGCATCGTTCGGCTTGACATTTATGAATCATGCGCTCACTGACTAATAAACAAATGTGGCATGTTTAGAAACTATTGTAAAACCACCTGCGTCCTCAATCCAAAAGGGCGCGTGTACAAATGAAGTGATGGCCCTACGACGCACGAGCCTTGCCGAAATTGCGGTCCCTTCTTGTTCAGATGCCGTAAATGAATATTTCAAGGAAGAATTTGACTTGGTCATTCCAGAAGACGCAGCGAAGAACGAGTTTGACTTGGTCCTTCCTGAAGACTTGGTGGAGGGATCCGCCCGTGCTTACGTTTCCGTAACAGGTAAGATCATAATGTAGATGCCATGCGTTTGTACGCTGTTGTGAATCTTTACAAAAAGTAAATCTTCACAAATCCTTAATTAAAAAGAAATGATAAAAAATAAATTCTTGTAAAAGAAACACTACCCGAGCCTAAAAGTTTTTCATCAAATATGACACTTTAAACGCCACTAAAGTTCCAGTGGAACGAAAAAAAAAAGGAATACGTGCAGCTATCATTTGCATTTCGGGATTGAAATCGACTAAAGCATAGTATGCATTGTTAATGGCTGATATTACCACAGCGCAAAAGCTGCGTTATTTATAAATTGATGATGCTGTTATTGGCGTGTGAAATTTCCGCCAGTGACCTGCCTCACTTGCTACAACGTGTATTGCACCGTTCATACATCGTGAGCGTGCTGACTGGAACGTACTAGGCAACGTTTACAGACCCTTCACCATTTACAACACCATTCGCAATGTTTTCGAACGCACAAACTTTCTATTGTTTTTAGTTGCAGTTCTCTTAAAGGGAGAAATGCTATACATATAAACGAAAACGCAGCATCTTCGCCGATGAATCGTTCAATACTTTCTACTTCCTTTTCGTACTCGCAGGAGATATTATGGGCCCCGCAATCAAGAACCTCGGCTCACTAGTGCAAGTGCCTACAGGATGTGGAGAGCAGAACATGGTCAAGTTCACGCCCAACGTTTACGTGCTCGACTATCTGAAGGCGACGGGAAAGAACCAAGAAGAAATCGAAAGGAAAGCAGTGAACAACCTCAAAACAGGTAATAGCAATAGTTTAACCTTCTTTATGCTGTTATTAAGTAACCGGTGCTAATTTTAACGTAAAACTACGCACATGTGTTGTATGCGTATCACTCTATATATCATATTAATTACCAAGTTCCTGGAGTAGCATGCCAGGTGAAAAGCAAGATAAACATCTCCAGCTCATCATTGAAATTTCTTTTCTCTTTCTTCACAAAAGAAAATTTGCTATTCTTAGTGCAACTAAGTAGACAGACGTGCTAATACCTGGCTCAGTGGAGGTCCGTGTTTCATCCTCTCTCGCTAGAGAGCCCGGAAATAAATTTGACATTACCTATGGGCCATGAGACTCGTGAAATTCGTAGCCACACAAGGGCGTAACCAGAATTTTTTTTTCGGGAGGGTTGGAAGTGTTTAGCCATACTTTATGTATGTTCGCGCATGCGTTTGTAGGTGTGTGTTCACGTATCATCATCATCATCACACCACCATCATCATCATCATCAGCCTGACTACGTGCACTGCAGGACAAAGGCATCTCCCATGTTCTGCTAGTTAACTCGGTCCTGTGCTTGCTGTGTTCAAATATGAGGAGGTTTGGCCCAATTAGGTAATGCCTCAATCTATACGGTGAGAAAGGTAATACAGCTCATACTATTTCAATACAACAATTCTATTGTTGTTTTCCTCTCTGCTTCACAATGATGATGCTGTGTACATCATCCGAATGTGAAGTGCACTTCACACCACTTACTCATGCAGAGTGAACGAGTATTCGCTTTTTACAGGTTACCAGCGCCAGCAGAAATACAAGCATTACGACGGCTCGTACAGCGCCTTCGGAAATAGCGACTCATCAGGCAGCATGTTCCTCACGGCGTTCGTGGTGAAGTCATTCAAGCAGGCCGAGAAGTATATTCCCATTGACGCCGGTAACCTCAACGAGAGCATTAAGTGGATCATAACCAAGCAGAAGACCAACGGCTGCTTCCAAAACGTCGACACTGTTCTCAGTTCCGGTCTGAAGGTAAGAAACATTAACATAAGCTCTAACATTGTTTGTGTGCAATGAAAATGTGCTGTGCTTGTAGACTAATTTAGGCTTTTGAGGTAATTCCTGTTTTGAGCGGTGACGTTTTCGTATGAGCGTTGCTTTTCTGTCGAAAATATACACAAACAATGCCTGGTCTTGCCTACACCACATTTTCTCGTTCGCAAACATGACTTAACCAAACAGCTCATTTTCGGCGCTCGCTTATGCTAAACAAAGTCGGTCTTACCCTGAACTACAAACTACAGCTCTACCTCCTTACCAACCACAGCCAAGCCTGCCGAGTAAGCGACTGTTACTATCTGCTTTAGCTTTGTTCTATCCACTCTGTATCCCTTGCTGATTTTTATTTTCGGTTTTCACTGGTTAGCTGCTTTTAGACAGTGGTTGAAATCAGCAGCTTCCGTAGGGGGAATAATCAAGCACCAAGTGGAGTCGACTGAAAGGAGGACGAGTGAAATTCTAGCAGTATAAGCGCTGGGGAACTTGAAACGAGAAGGTAGCAACTTGTTAATACAACATGGATGCCTTTGAGATTGGGGGTGCTGAAAGCATCGACTGTGAAGAATGCCAATCTCAGACTGAATCGTTAAGCGACGGTCGGGCTAGATTTGTTTCAGCGTGTTGCCTTCCATCGACAGAATCGCTCAGCTAAAGCGTTGGGCTATAGCGAAGCGCCATGTAAGCCTCGCTGCAGATGTCATCACCGCTATGGCTAAGGCACTTTTATTGCAATAGCAACTATATTAACGGTGTACCTATCTATACGGAGGAAAATCGAAGAAAAAAAAATTGCCCGCAGCTTCCCTCGGGGGAACACTGAGGAGGATGCGGAGCATATAATTGGTTAACGGAGTGTTAAAGTGCGACTTACTTGGGTCGATGGCTAAATTGGTTAACGTGGCTGTGAAATGGGGTGCTAAATTGCGACTTACTTGGGTCGATGGCTAAATTGGTTAACGTGGTTGTAGGAGGGGGTGTTAAATGAGTGAACACGTACACACGTATGTGAAAGGGCGGCGCTGGTCGAAGGGACGTCGATCATTGTGTTTGTGGATTCGTTGGCATTCATTTCACCGCGACCTTGCACGTCGACGCGCCGTACAAACCAACGGACGAGCGGCAACTGAGCGAGCGAGCGCCGACCTTGAGTATATATACAACGCGACGGCGCATGCACTGTCAGCTGTTGAATGTTCTCGAAGGAGAAGCGCGCGCGCGGCACAGATGGCGACGGCGCGATGGCGCATGCGCTGTCAGCTGTCGAATGTTCTCGAAGGAGAAGCGCGCGCGGCACAGATGGTGGGCGACGGCGCGACGGCGCATGCGCGCGCGTCAGCTGTCGAATGTTCGAGAAGCGGTGCGGACGGCGCGGACGGCGCAGACGGCGCACTACAAGGCGCGAGTATAAGATGCTTCCGCATCTAAAAAAGCCACCCCTGCTCCGCACCCAGCTCGTCGCGATGCGATGCGCCAACGCGCGCTTATCTCCCACGCGTACTTTGCCCCGTGGATAGGGGAGGCGAGGGGTTAAGGGCTTGTGTGCGCGCTTATCCTTTCGTGGGGAGAATCGTGTGCCTTGGCCTTTCACCGGAGCGATTGCGTTAGTTGCCTGGGCCACAAAGGGCACTTCGCTCTCTGAGCAGGCCCCGTTTGCGAAAAGAGCGCGTTTTTCAAACAACGAAGTAAAACTGGGACACTCGTTAGTTCGCGCTCATATCTGTATCTGTGATGACGTTTTTTGCGCCGTTTTTGTTTAAAGAGCGCGTTAAGCGTCGTACTGTTAACGTCGTTGGCTAGCTCTCGTCCTGTGTGCGTTCTGTTCGTGTGTCATTTCTGCGTGAGCAGCACTCTGCAAGTTTAGATGTGCTAGCAGTTTTCAGCGTTACATTTCAACTTATTGCTATCGCATCCATTGGTTCGCCCTTGCGGCGAAACTGACTTTTTTGTTCACCTCCAGTTTTTCCAGATGCTAACGGGCAAACAAGCGAATACTCACCACAAAATAAGCCCAAAAGAAGCGAAAACATCACGAATTTTACTAATATTGAAATATTTCAAATATATTTTAAAATAAATGTCACTCACATAGTAAGGAGAGCTTCGAATGACCTATTTTTTTTTCAAGCAAAATATTCAACTACAAACAAAACGCATAGATACTTTTCAATAAACTCTCCAGAACCGCCTTCATTCGGCTGAAGACACGTTCGTCCGCACATGGTTAACGTTATTCAATGATTTCTCAATGATGTTTGAGTGCAACATTCAACCATACTCGTGTGTACGGTGCGCGGGTACAAGGGGGGGGGGTAGCTGTCCCTCTTAGTCACCCAAAAATTTGGGGGTGCTGAATCTGGCGCATACATTGACTTAGTGGGACAAGGGGAAATGGGGAAGGGGCGAGAGCTACAATAAACCTTCACCCTCATTTATGGGGGACATTGTGCACTCCTGCACACTCAACTAATGCGATGTGCAGCGAGACTCAATGATGCTCCTCATTTACATAGACGAATTTTTTTTTCACTGAGCAGTACACTCAGTGCCACAGAATAGAATCTTCCATAAGTTTGATTTGAGATTACTTTTCAGGACACCTGTTAAGTTGTTTTTTTACGAGTAAACATAAGAAGCAGACAAACATGTGGGAACAGAAAAGGAAAAAAAAACGTGCGAATTTCGTTAAAACTAGTCGAAACTCTCGTTATTCAGCAGGGTGTGAACTCGACATAGCTGGTTGAACATACTTTTTGCTATCACGTGTCGTGTTATCTTCATAAGAGCTGCTTTTTTTGCTTTTCACTCTGACACTTTTCCCGCTTATGGTACAGGGCAAGGTTAACTCTACTGCTCCGGGTGCACTGACGGCATACGTGCTGACATCCCTATTGGAAGGCGGCCTCGCTGACGCTCAGGTCGTAGAGTCTGCGCTGCGCTGCATCAGCGCCCAACGGGATCCGAGTGCGCACAACTTGGCTCTGTCTGCCTACGCCGCTGCACTGGCAGGACACGAGTCCGCCAAGGATTACCTTGAAAAGCTCGAATCTATTGCAGTTCACAAGGGTGAGTCTCCGTGACACGGATTTTGTTTGGGGTCAACAAACGACAAAGAAGGCGAATGTTTCGTCAGGTCTGTCTTTATTTTTTTTGCTTTCGTTTCCAGCCAAAGTATGGTGTTCGATTAGGTAAAAATCAACAACAATAATTAGAATCAACATTTTGTGCCTTTTGTTATATATACATCGCTACGTTTTACCCTGACGAAATTATCTGTTATGACAAAGAATAATGCGTGGAACATCGTACAAGTACTCTTACAAATGTTCTTTTGACTAAAACAATAGACCGGGTTTAATGATCCCGCGCATTGCATTCATGACATCGAGTAAATGTGTAAAAGTACATTCCAGTCTTTTTATGTGATTTTTTTTAGATTTTCATAATCCTTAACGCTACGAGCATTTTATACTCAAGGCACAGCTCCCTCAAAAAATTTACGCAATAGCGAAGTGTTTACATTAGTGTTGTGTATATATAGCTGCGTGGTTATGTGGTGGGTGCTTATTGCCGTGGCATAAAATGAGGGGCGTGTTCCGTCATGCAGGTGGCCTTACGTACTGGAGCAATGCCGGCAAGAAGGGACCTTCAGCGTCGGCCGACGTTGAGACTGCAGCCTACGCGGTGCTGGCCTACCTCAAGCTGAACCCACAGGAGAACCTTAACAAGGCGCAGCCAATTGTCCGCTGGATGGCAACCAAGAGAAACAGCCGCGGAGGCTTCCCGTCTACACAGGTATGATCGACCTTTCGTATCCAGTACTTAAACGTCCCTTGTGGGCACATGCCATCAATAGGGAGTTTTGAAATAGGGGGCACAAAAGTTTGGGGCCGCAAAGCCCTTTGCGTTTGCATGCTTTGGGTCAAGCAGGAGCGAAGAGTTTTTGAATAGGGTCTGCAGCGCTTTGGATACTCACCCAATTCTTGGTCACGTCACTTCAGCTGGTGCCATCACGTTTGTTTGAGTAGCAGGCTTGGAGGCTCCCACTAATTTCGATAAATAGCGTCTCCAACGCAGAACACAAACGCGGTTGGGATTTTACGCATGCGCAGTGGCCTTGACGCTAATTATTTGGGGCCCTAAACTTTTGGGGCCTCCATTCGAAAACTCCCTAATGTCTTTCGTTTTACGTAAAACTACAGAAAACGTGAAAGCACGAAGGTTCGTAGTGGTATCCCCGATAGCTAGAACTGCACTTGCTTTATGAAGCTATACACAGTCTGCTATAAAATGCCAAGTGAACAGTTTCAAGCTATATAAAGTCAAGGAAATAAACTGCAGATAAGATTATTATGGTAGAAATTAAAAAGAAAAATTGAACATGGGCTGGGCTCGTAGCGCGTAGGCACAATGGCTGCTGGTTACTAATAGTAACTCACTGGATTCAAAGAGAAGTCAGATGCGTGTAAGGGAGGCAGACAATTAGGTGGGCACATGAGATTAAGAAGTTTGTACGTGTAACGGGACAGCAGAAAGCATACGAGCAGGTTGATATTGGCAACACGGGAGAGACCTTTGCCCAGAAGTAGGTGTAGTTATGATGATGATGACAGTATCTGTGCGAATACGCAATGCCTTTCAGCAAACCAGCGCCAAGTAAAAAAAAACAATCTTATGTGCTACGGAATTAGTATTCGCCCACTATTCTTCTGAGGCATATGCTACGCGTCATGATATATTTTACAATCTCTAAAAGTAGTAATTAAGAAAATAGAGATTGTTTAAATAACTTAATAAATGGGAGCTCTAGCGAAAAATCTTCAGTATAAGCGGTGCAGTGTTTGTCCAGAAACGTCGCATTATTCAATCTTCCCCACGATAACTATTAATCCACTATGCTGCGTAAACAACGAAGGGTGCCTAATAATTTTTCAGTATAGTCATCTTGCGAAAGATCTCTAGTAGACTATTTCTAGCGCTTCTTTTAAGAAGGTAGGTTTATTTCATCGATGCTGAGAATACTACTGTGTTTTAATTTAGCCCACTTCGTTCTTTAAAACGGGCGAAGGTAAAGAATATATTTGGTGCAATTCAACGTAAACACTTTGCATAGAGCTCGTGGAAGACACGGTAAGAACAGTTCTGCCCACATGTGTCAGCTGCGAAAACACGGCTGGCGACCTCAGTTTTAAAGATAGTTGAGACAGTACCTGCGGCCTGGCGAAGAACATCTGCATTCCACATTACTACGAGCTTTATACATTTGGCTACATTGAAGTGTGCGGGATGCAGGTGCCTGTGGTCCTTCCCGCAAAGGCCAGAGCTCGTTCAAAAGATATGCTTTTGTTTTCATTGTGATATTTCGCGAGATTATGGAGCCTTGCCGTTTGGCGTTCAATCAGAGAGAGTGCCGCGGTACTGAGAGCGACTATCAACGATCATGCAGCACGCCATTTCAGCTATAGTATTGCCTCAAATACAGCAGTGCGGCGCCTCATTTTTCCGCATTTCTACAAACAAATCTGCGAACAATTCATTCGATGCATTCTAGGCCCTGCATTCTAATATGATTTGGCTTCGCGTAAACTTCGCAAATATAGTTCATGATATGATAGGCTCTGGCGCTGTCGCATCATAAAGATTTATTCGCTCTTTGAGGGCTGGCGCTGTCTGCTATACATTATTTTAATTTAAACGGAAACGAATATCACACTAATACTCAGCGCATCTGTGCGTCGTGTTCTATGTGTTTTCTGTTCAAATCGCGCCCCGTCTACGTTAATACGGAAGCATGATTTGATCAAAGTATTCAACATTTTACCATATGACGCCAGATACATGCTGAATGGTCATGCTGTACAAATATCCACGTACGTACGGACCTTTAGGTAGGCTTTTAGTTGCGCGCACGCAACAAGTGTACGTTCGCAGCACGATACGTTGCGTACGCTGCAAGCGAAGCACTAAACAGCACGTCCAGTTTATAGTAACGACTACACCGGCATGCGTTTCGTTCAACTAGCCGTATCCTATGAGAAATGAAACAGCATTCGAGTGCTTCTAAGCGTCAGCTTGTGGTAGCGGCCGTGATAACTGCCACTGGCATCCAAGTCAAACCGAATCATTAGATCCACGTTTTTACGTTATGTGCCATCTCGCAGTCTGGCTGCTCTTTCATTCGAGATCTCGCAAGAGTGTCACATAGCTAGCGCTACGTATCGTTACGTTTGGGTGCGTCGGGTAATTTTTTTTTTCTTTTAGGGCGTGCGCACGCATCAATGGGATGTATATGTTACGTACTACGCATGTGCACCTCTCTCTCGAACCCGTGCTGTGTACGTAGGCTTGTGAAGTACGCCCAGCTAAAGGTGTCTAGTTTATACGAACATTGAACATGTGTATTGGTAAATGAAATACACTACTTTATTGTATTTTGTAGAGGTCGTTCTACATACCGGTGGTGTTACGAATGGGAGTCGTGTTTAGAACATGATACCATGGGAGCCTGTTTCATGCCGCACACGTTGGTGTCTCCATATACAATTGAGCTTTATTCATAATCTAGATCTAGAAGCTTTGAACAGGGTCTCATCATCATGCATGATAGTGGTGCTACGTGCGTGCTTGAATACATGTGATACCGCTGGCTCGTTGCCCATTTTATGCATATGAAACATTTGAATTCAAGCAGTGCTAAAGCATGCAAATGTTTTCAACATTTTAGGACACAGTTCTTGGCCTTCAAGCTCTTTCAGCGTTCGCCACATTTGTCAGCAAGGATCCCGTGGACATCACAGTTAAAGTTGACGGCAACGAGGTTAGCGAGACTTACAACCTGAAGGAGGACACTAAGCTGGTCGTACAAGAGAAGAAGGTCGTTAACTTGCCCAACAAGCTCACCTCGGAAGCATCAGGTCCCGGGTGTGTTTTGGTGTCGGTGAGTCGAATTATCTTCTGTGTAAACTACTTCAAGACAATCAGCATTTAACGCTACGTAGGCTTTTCTAGGGCAAATTAAAATACGTACTAAAACTGAAAGAACGTAGTTTCTTCACAAACTCAATCCTTTTATTCACGTGTCGTGACACTTGGCTGTAAACATTAGTATTTTGATTTCTGTGAAGTTTCTGGCTTGCCAAATATTAAAAGAACACGGAATAAAGCCTTGAATTGCGTAGAGACAAGCACAATATGTGCAAAAAGGAATAGCTGTGAACTTGTTTTTTGCATAATTGCTTTTTATGTTTAATATATAACATTATTTTTCTCCGATCCGTGTTTTTTAACCTCGAGTTAGTGCCAGAACAGTGTAGGGCATCACTGTTAGTGATATGATGTCATCTAAATGCATGTGTGAAGTCTATATATAGGTGCTCACTGTCACTGACGCTTACTACGGAAAGCCACTGAGTGATGCTTTGTAATAAAATCATATTTCATATTAACCATATTAGCATAAAAATAAAGTAACAAAACTCATAAAGACGCTATAGCGGAGATAATATCTCATGTTTAACGTCCCAAAACGACGATATTATTATGAGGGACGCTGTAGTGGAGGGCTCCGGAAATTCAGACTGTCTGATCTCCTTTAAAGTGTACTGTCATCGCAGTGTACCTAAGCATCTAGCATTTCCTCTCCATTATAAAAGCGGCCTCCATGGCTGGGTTCCTATCAGATAGTGTAACAGAATACAAGTATTGTGACTCAATCTGAAGTGTTATTGCACATTTAGATTAGACCAAGCCTTTCATTTTATCGCGGCAGAATTTATGCGGACGCTGTTACAGCCTATCCTATGCACGTCTTACGCAGGCCGAAGAATTATGTTTTAAGAGGTACAGAGTGCGCTTGGGCGCAAAAACATTTAAACGAAGTCGTTAGACCATCTAGACTATGCGCTAAATCACCTCAATGGCGGAACAAACGCTGTGTCTGGTTTTCCGAACCTAGTATGATTCCTACTAATGGGTGCTACAATCATTCCATCGCTGTCGCTGAGCTTCTGTGTATACGCATTTATTTGAGTAATTACAATCAAGGTATACATTTGCCTAATATTCTACTGGGCGCTGACTCCGGTTGTTTCCCGTTTAACTCCCGATCTCTTACATATGAAATTCCACCGAACGTGCTGCTTACCGTTCATCAGTGCATCCCTGATCGAAATACAGCACCTGAATTGCCGCTGGCGACACATCTCAATAGGCCAGTGCTGTGAGACGCACGGTAGCGACCTGGTCACTGACATTTTTGTGGAGTGAGCAGTTACATGGATAATTGCATCGCACCAACGCTGTGTTTGTCTTCTCGGTAAAGTTAGGGTTAGGTTCTATAAGCGCCACGCCACGCATTGCTATCGCTGTCACTGTTTGGTCCGTCGGGTGAAAACGTCAATATGTTATTTAATTTAGAGGCTACGCTAGCTAATCATTGTACAACACATTGTTTTTTTTACTTGTGCTCATTCCAGACCACATTGAAGTACAATGTTCATACGGCACCCAAGAGCGAAGGCTTTGAACTCACGGCCACTCCGTCCCAAGAAGCAACAGACTGCAACGACCACAAGCTCAATATCTGCATTAGGTATGCACGTTCCCTGTGCTTACATGAACTTTCTATATAAGCGAAATGCGTGAATTTCTTCCCGTTATATATTTTCAATATATCGTTTACTGATCTTTTTTTGCCGTCACTCAAATGGGACAGTTGAGAAGTTTCACACACTTACCTGACGGGCCTATTTTTATTATTTCTCCAGATACGATGGCGAGCAGCCCTCTAACATGGCAGTACTGGAGCTGAAGCTGGTTTCCGGCTACATTCCTGACGAGGATCACATTTACAGCGTACGTATTGACACTCGCTTAATGTACTCTGAATATTCAGCAGTGGCCGATGTAGTTTTAACGATTCACTTCAGAGTCTGGAGTTCTTGGCTACTGCAATTATAATTCATTATACCTGGGTACTCAGGATCATCTCAGCTAGTGAGCCGCCGTCGTAGTATTTATAGCAACAGCCGGGATAGTGAAAATAATCGAAGTGAGGGAAGGGGTAACATGTGGAGGAAATTTAACAAAGTGTCACATAACATGCCTGTTTGAAATATTGAAGAAGTCTTTTCTCATATATCATATACGGGTCATATTTCAAAAGTGCTTGACGCCACTTTTCTTTTTATTCAATACTACAAGCTTTATACAGGTCCAAGTCAGGTGAGGTGAAAATACAAACAAAATAAAGCTAACAAAGCAAACATAAATATAGGTAATACAGCTTTAAACCATCACAGTGTGATGGAAGGCGACAAGGCATTATTCCAATCTATTGCAGTGCGATGAAAAACAAGAAAGTTTGAATTATTCTTTTCGCTTAAAATATGATCTCATTGAATTTGGATGATGGTGGCGAGTAAGTCCTGATGTTGAAGATGAAAGATAGGGTCAGGGTTTAATCGCTAGTTTCCAATTTCAAAGTAGGTAAAGAAATTGTAGGCGCGCGGTTTTCCATTTTAGTGCAAGGCATCGAACATTGTTAGTCTGCATTAATTCAATTTCAATTCAAATATTCTCACAAAGATATCAATGCTTATTTGAATAACAACAAATTATGAAATGGAGGCCAATTCTGTCTTTGTAGCTTACCCCAACAAAGCGTTAATAACAGCAATACGTGAGAAACTATGCCAGAACTGCTCACTAAAGTCACAAAAGCTTTTTTTTTCTCTTCTGAAGCAGAGCAAAAGTTCGCGGTCCATGTGTTTGAGAACCCTTATTGCCTGCGATGTAACTATTCATGACACGTGAGTTAAGGGCTGTGGAACACAAATGCATGAAACAGCGTTACTTAAGGAAAGAGGCTGAAAGGTGGTGGTGGTGATGGTGGTCGTAAAGTGTAACTATATTACAAGATTCCAGGAAAAGTAGTATTCAATTAAAAGAGTGGCAAAATAATGTTATTCTGCGTTCAGAATCCCACAATATCTTACTGAGATACGGCATGAGTTGGTGTGGTGCTGCTTTCTCGGCAGTTATACCGTGAGAAAGACGTCAAGCTGAAGAGGCACGAAGTTGAGAAGAACCAAGTGAACTTCTACTTTGAGGAGGTAAGACACTGGCTTTTAGGCAAGCATGAAGAATGAACTTGCACTGCGAGTGCGCACTGCAGTTCATTTTAGATGCTCTGCTTCACTTATTGAATAATATTGTGAACATCTCAGACCAACTTAAAGGAACACTAAAGGCAAATATTAAGTCGATGTTGATAGCTGTAATAGTGTTCCAAAAACCTAGTATTGCTACATTTGTGCCAAAAAAGTCTTTAATTTGAAAAAAAATCACGTTTTAGCGGTTGGCGTCGCATTAGCGCACTTCAAATCGCTCGTCTGAAAGTGGCCGTCCCACGTCACTGCTGCCTTGCACAACGTTGCCCGGCTTTACTTCGTGGCCGCCGACACTAGTAGCAGCGGAGAGAACGTATACCGGGAGTCACGACAGCAACAATAACCATTGAACAGTTCTTAGCCATGGCCTCCGAGATAATAAGCGTGCTTGGTTAAACTTGACTCCGCTAGATGGCACGTCCTGCCCAGTTTAACCAGATGAACATTGAACTTTTGAATCACTAGCGCCATTCCCCATAGTAACGTCCGGGGTTTCTTTAGCTTATATATCGAACAGAAACGAACAAGCAGCATTTTATTACGTCTTTTGATAACAGAAGATTCTTTATTCAGTGCAGCTAGTTTGATTACTAGGGATTAATTGCAAGTGGTATGTCTGGCGTAATAGGGATCATTTTGCGAGTGTCCTATCGTAGCGCCTGTGTTCTCATGCATTTACTTTGATTTCTCGGTAAGTAGGGAACTTCTGTTGGTAATATTGTTGTTTTAAACGCTGTCATACATTGATCTTTCATTCTGAAATAAATATTTGACTTTAGCGTCGCTATAACGAAATCCTTCCTTCATAAGTTATTCTGGTAGTCGTCTGGCTCATAATAATAAGCCAATTGTCAACGTACGTCAAAATTTAATTATACGTGCATATATAACGCAAGTTTTGTTTTCGTGAATTCGGGCCCTGTTCACTACTGCATTCATCGAAAGGAATAATGAAAATGAAACGTACAAATCAAAAGGTCATGCATAACAAAAATGAAACTAACCTGTTGCGCATTCTTAAAAAAACGTTGAAAATGTGTTTTTTTTGTGTTACTAAAACGTATATATATATATATATATATATATATATATATATATATATATATATGCACTTGCGCAGTTTATAACGAAGCCAATCATAGCGATGGAATTCAGATTCGCAATGGAGGATATATCAATGTCGATAGCTTTCTGGGGCCGAACTCTCAAAGGTTACGGCTCATAAATCGCGTTTTTTATTGACCAACTGGCTTCGCACAGAATATCTCCCGCATCGCCATTGACAATTTCCTTTGCGAATCATTCTACCGCAAGATCTCTTTGTGCAGGCCTTTGTTTTCTTATATAATATTGGCTTCACAAACAGGAACAGTGCCCGTGGGGATTATCTACAATGTATCTGATTATCGTGTTTTGTGAGGAATGAATATCGCTCTAAAATCAAACTTTTACCTACAAATAAATTTTCGCTAAGTGTTATTACTTGTTTTTATTTCAGATAACGTCAGAGAACAAGTGCTTCGACGTTCGCCTTCACCGCGAGTTTGCCATTGAAGACGCGAAGCCCGCCACAGTGAAGGTCTACGACTATTACGAGCAAGGTAAATGCACTTAACCGAATGCAAGATGCGGGGATGCGTGTATCATATGCATGTCTCGCATTTTAAACTGTGCATGAACCTTTCTATTGCCCGTCTCTCATTTTTCGTGGCAGTTTTTTTTTTAATCCAAGACAAAAAAACCTTTACATTATGATTCTCATTCGAAGTTACGCTTCCACGAGTATCCTGTTTATTTGTCATGAGTAAATTTAGCCTAATAAATTTAGGGAAGTATAATACATAATTAAAACTCCTAATTATCGCATCCATTGAGATGCAAAGTGACATAAACGCATTTGAACGGTTGAATCAGAAACTTACCGAAACGGCAAATATTCTTATTAGTAAAAATACTAAGAAGCTAGTAAGACTTGGCAGCAACGAACCTATCCTAAGTCTGTTCCTATTGTTTTACTTTCTTTTACGCTAAAACGGCTTTTTATGTAAATCACAGGTCATTTATCTGCAATCAGTGTCTGCAGAAGAAAACTAACCCTTGTGTAACCGGCACAATATTCTTGTAGCGGAGTGTGTGCGCGTCTTAACTTTTGTCTAAGTACATTACCACGTATTTACATTGTGGCTTGCCTTTTTTTTACAGAAAACAGCAACTCTGTGCCCTACTCCCTCGTGGCGTCGTGCTAGTAAACATCAATCATCATTTTTATTCAACATTTATTTTTATATTTTGCTCGCGCCTTTTTTTTCGAACGAACGGGACAATGACAATACGAGTCACAAACACAACATTAAGTCAACGCGCATTTACCTTTTCGCACCTATATATTTTATTTTTTTTTGTCGTCACCAGAATCATGCTTTTCCGCTTTGTCTATAGTGTACACCACCAAAGGCTTTTTTATACCGGTCACACTTTTTAATGAACGAATGTACGAGTACTTACTAATATGTGCCATGTTGCGAAGCAAGACGAAACAAAAAAAGAAATAATGGCTTCCACTGCGCGAACCATGAAGCAAGCCAACGGGACACACAATATTTAATTCTCATCCCCGAGTAAGGTTGGAGGACTTAAACAGAGTGTGCGTGTGTATGTGTGTGCGTGAAACAGTCGTGCATTTGTGACGTCGCCATGTTGAGTTTTCTCCGTAGAGCGTTTTAGCGAGCCGAGTGGAAGAGTAGCTTTATATATTTTGTACTTGCGAGGGCGATAAGCACGTTGTCATCTGCGAGAACTCACTGTTACACATAGTGTCATGAAGAGCAAATAAAGGTAAATTTTTTCAGAACCGTTGTCATTTTTTGTGCTCATGTGAGTGCCTGTACTAGGTTGATCGTTTCAATTAAGCACTCGTATTAAACACTGTCTTGTTAAGGTAACGCAAACATCCCTTTGGGACGACAGGTATGTCTCTCATTAGGGATGTCCATCTACAGAGCTTAGTGTCAACCAAGACAGGGAGCGATGAAAGGGAAATGTTAAGAAAACATTACGATGGTGCGTTTATAAAACCAGAAATGGCGCACATACACAGCCAACCAAGGAAACAATCCGAATAATTTTTTTTTGTGCAGGATAGGTGCATCTTACGTACTTTAGTCCTCTAAGTAGATTCGGCAAGTGCCTACGCTGCATCTTAAGTTCAGGCATGAACTGCACATTATTACTCATCTCTCCTAGTCCCTGATAGCGTGCTCTCTATGCGTTCGTTACGTATCAACAAGGTCTCCTCTGCTGTCAGTCTGACATATCGCCTAGGTAAGACTGACTGCAGAGGCATCCTTGTTATCTTGCCAAAGCTGGAGGTCGGTTAGAAAAAGGCACATACGACGCTGTGAGCCTTAAGTTACTGTATGCGTGGAGAACACAGTACATCTATTCATACAAATGCTACGTCAAAAGTGCGTGACTTCTAAGTGAATTACTTAAAAATTTCATATAAACGTCTATTGCAAAATGCAAAAAATTTTAGTTTTCTTGGCAGAACAGAAGTTAGGCCAATACACCGAGTATATCGATGTATCAGCCTCGCTTATTTCACTAGCACTCCTCTTTTGCTTATTGCAGTTTTTCTCTACCATGAAACAGTAACTGAAATATGCAGTGTCATGCAAGAAAGCGTTTTAACTAAGATTGTTCCACGAGTATTGCCGGCTTCAGTTACCAGACATGTACCTACAAACTTATGACTAGGAATAACGCGAAAAAGTTTCATATAGATAATGGAAAGAGATTCCTCGGTCAATGTTCGTTTATCATGCCGAATGCTTTAACGCGCAAAAAGTTCATCAGCGACGTCAGATGTAGCAGGACTGTCAAGTCTGCAGGCATGCTTCCCGACAGGCATCCTCAGTGCGAAACCGATTAGATCCCGTCAGGCACTTAGGTTCCGAATGGTCTGTCTGGACGCAGGTGAGTCTGTAGCGAAACATTGAGCATTGCTCGTGTTATCATGTAAAAGAGTACGCCGTGTACACATGATTCGAGTATAGAGGCATGTCATAGCTTTTCTTAATTTTACAATGTACTACGACCCAGAATATGCTATATTGACGGTTATATAACACTGTGAGAGCTGTCGATAATGAGACGCACCGATGACTGGCAACAGCATAACATAAGCTAAGGTGGTCGGTCTGTCGCGAAAACCCTGCAGAGGGTCTCGTTATTGGGTTCTTCCTAATACACATGACGTATAGCAGAGACACATAAGAGACACGGAAACGCTCAGCACACATTGTAAGCACGCTTGTGCCTTGACATAAATCTTGCGCTTTCAAAAGATAATGTATGCTGGTGTTACGACGCCCTAAAAAATAACGTTTACCATACGACCCCGCTCACTTAAAGTCAGTAAAAGAGCCTTTGCTACACTCTGCCTGGGGTTGGCCCTCAAGAGGTCTTATGAGAACAAGTCGGTAAGTTTTGAAGGACATCAGAAGAGTGGCTACTAGGGCAAGTTTGACAGACAGTTGATGAGGCTCACTAAATCTGGGCACCTTCATTCTGTACTTATGTATCTGTTTGAAACACTTCTACAGAAGGTAAAAGCAGGCACCCCAGTAAATGATGCTAGAGCCGGCAAGCTCACTGGCCCAAAGCCTTAAGTTGTGCCTTATGAGCGTATGAAATCTTTTCAAACTTGCTATGCACCAACTACGTGGCCTTAACGTGTGTGGTCGTAACGTGTGTGCGCTTTGAAGTGGATGACTGGCTTCAAACAGAGAACTCATTATGATAATCCCATGTTCTGATGCCCGATGGTTGATTGATCGATATGCGGGGTTTAACGTCCCAAAACCACCATATGATAACGAGAGCCGCCGTAGTGTAGGGCTCCGGAAATTTCGACCACCTGGGGTTCTGTAACCTGCACCCAAATCTTAGCACACGGCCTACAGTATTTTCGCCTCCATCTAAATTGCAACTGCCGTAGCCGGGATTCGATCCCGTGACCTGCGGGCCAGCAGCCGAGTACCTTAGCCACTAGACCACCGCGGCGGGGCACGCGTTATTACGGCAAGATTATATGTTGTATCGTGAAGCACAATGCAGAGCGTGTGTGTTTGTAAAGCATGAAAGTTACTTTCACTGCATTTCCAAGCAGAGAGAGTTATTTTCACTGTATTCACAAGCGGGGGCACGGCTGTGCTGCAGTACATCCGCTTTCAACGTAAACATCCCGAGTTCGAACCCCACTCACACCCAAAATTTTTTTGTATTTATTTTATTTACACGTTTCTCAATTTCTCGGTCACAAAAGAAATGATTTTTGGCTCACAACCGACGATGCCAACATCAGAGTTTCCGCAAAAAGAACTCTTTAAATCTATCGCATTAAAATGCACTTGCTTACCTACAACGCGTTACGTACAGTTCTTATAAAAAATGGTTCCCTATCTGCATGTTACACTGCAAATGTCGTCGACAGACGATAGGCTTGCGTCTGGAGAGAGTGCACTAAAATTTGGGGACCCTTAAGCTTCGCTTTTAAGAGTAGAATGCGATAGCAAAATTTGGCCACTATGGCACCCTTCAACCACTAAGTGGTTACTTATTAATATGTTTTGTTACAATCACAGACACGCACACAGTAGATCGTACCAGCGTGCGCGTGAATGGTACATGCAGGTTTTTTTTTAAATAAAGCAAGAGTCGCACGGCCTCCAAGACACACGCCGCGCGCTCGCCATATCGGAGGCCAGAAAGAGTCTCATCATGCCTCCGAGATAGCAACACATTATCTAGCCTATGCTGTTTGCTTGATCAACCCTTCTGGAAAGGGAGGATATGCTTTCCGCTATATGAACATAACTGTCCATTTTTAGAGCTGCTTGAAAGTTCCTGTGTGTTTTTAGCGGCGATGGCTGCACTATCCCGACCTTTTTCGGCGTAGTTTGAGGCTTACCAAATGCGCCTACAAATTGCCGAATGGGCTAGTTTTTGTCGTGACACCTGTCGAGCAAAATGAGTTAGAAGGGCCCTTAAACGCTTTTTCAAGTAACTATAGAATGAATTTGCTAGAACAGCTTATTGCTTCACAAATTCAACGCCACAAAAATTTTAAGAATCCGTCCAGTGCGAGCGGATTCACAAAGGTTTGTCGCATGCTGCAATTGCGCTATCTCTTCTCTCGTCCCGACGAAAGCGCTGGAAGATAGGCAAGGAGGGGTGGCAGGGGCAAAGAAACTACCGCGCCTCATGACCTTGAGCACTTTCTTTTTAGAATGCGCGACTTACTCAGTGTCATCGCGTTCGCACGCGTGGACAGGTAGCGGCCTCCCGTGGCAATCTCTGTGACTTGCTTTTTCGCTCACAGAAGCACAGACGAAAGTGAGAACCATCGGGGCCGACGCCGAAAGCGGAATTTCTGTGACACGAGCTCTCTAACGCTATCACGTTAAAACGTTTATTTGATGTTCTGCGCAATAAATTCGGTGAATTATATTCTTGAGGCGTTGCGTCAGAGTGCTCCAAGCGTGCAGCGGAGGCGAATGAGCGCATCGAGTCACGTCACACGTGAGACATGAGCGCTATCTGGCAGTTATCTTGGAAAACGAAGCGTGTGGCGTGTGCGCCCATCTTGGAGGCGATAAGGCGTAAAAGGCAAGGCGATGGGTCCGTGCCACCATCGTGTCGTCTTAGCAAAGCGTTGGAAACGCTTGCTTTCAAGTTTGTGTAAGCGTTGCATTATGAGCACAGCGTGATAAACGCTACGGTTCTTAGAAATAATTACGTATGCCTATCTCAGTATAAAGGCACACATGCATATTATTGGCGTGTTGTTATGGTGTCTCATATATGCGCAATAATCGCTTTTCAATTGACAATCGCACAAGTATGAACGCTAAAACTTCAGCAAAATTGGTGGGCGCTGCGGATGGGGTGCGCCGTTTACGGTATCTTTTGGTTGCCGTTAAAGGTATCGTTAAGGGCGGACACACAGCTGATGTGCAGACAGACAGACAAAAATTAGAAAGACTATCGTAATTAATAAACAACATGAGAGAACATCCATACCTTTTTTGGTGTGGCCTGGCCAGAACCGGGTAGACCATATGGAGCGCCGTGCACACGTGTTGCACGGGGGTCTCGGCACAGGAGGGATGTCGAGCAACGGGCTTTCCCGCCACGCACAGGTTGTGGCAGTCTTCCTCGCTCTCGAACAGGGCCAATCTGTTCAGGAAGAAAAAAAAAAGTGGTAGAGTGTGCCACCACTATCGGTTAATACGAACAGCGAATGTCCTTATTGTGAAAAAAGGCTAAGATTGTGGCACGTATAAGCCTTCAGTTTTCTTGCTGAAATCCCTTCAAAGTGAAAATCTATATTCTAGTGCACTTGCTGTGATTGCAGAATTATTGTCTGCTTAAATGATCTCTTTGCTTCACGATGATCTCAATACCAATGCCCTCTTATGTGAAAACACTACTTTATATTGGCTGCATTAAACAAGTGCTCAGAGAGATATATCGGCTGTGTGCAACGATAATTTTTTTTCTATGTCACAATTTATTGTTGCACTGCCAAGCTAGAACAAGCAACTCGATGGATATGCGATGTATGATCCTGACTTCAGTGATCATCAACACAAAGCATCCCGGCAACATACCTTATTCTCTTTCAACAAATCACTATCAAGTTCAAAATAAGCAAATACGCACAAAATAAAATATATATTGTTTCAGCCTGCTAGCATTAGTCTGAGCGTCATCATACAGTAGGTGAGTATTCCTCATACCTTGCTGATACACAGTTGGAATTTGGGAACTTCCATAAGTGACATCGTCCGCGCTTCAGGTACCACCACTGCCGCACGATATCTTCTGGTGCGCAGCTCTGGTACCGCGGTTCGGCTTGGCACCTTTGTTCTGGAACCTGAATGAAAAAATACTTCCCATAACTTTATGTGACGATTTTTCGGGTTCAAGGCTTTGTTCACTTATGAAGACATCCAGGAAATAATCGATTCAGATATTTATTTAGGAAGTTGTGTTGTTCAAAACCATGCGCTACCTCAAAGAATAAACAAAAAAATGGAAGCATAACTTGGGATAAAACACTTACAAAGCAATCTAATACTGAAACAGCTTCGTTAACGAGTATTAAGATTGAGATTGGGCTGGAAGAGAAAACAAAGAAAATGATGGACACGCCCGACAAAAGTGATTTACAATAGCTTCGAAATACTTTGGTCGATGTAGCACCTATATAATCAGCGTTTCTGAAGTTTCAAAGAACGTGTTAGAACGAGTGAGATTTTTTTTTACCATATTTCCTATTTATTTCATGCATTATTACGATTGCAGTGCTCATGACATCTTTTCCGGAACCCTCCACTACGGCGTCTTTCATAATCATATGGTGGTTTTGGGACGTTAAACTTCACATATCAGTCAATGCTCACGACATCTTGATCCACAACCATAGAGCTAAATAGCTTGAATAATGGTTAGCGAGAGTAAGCAGAGATAAACGCAGAAAAAGATTGTATTTTTTCGTGTTGTAGAAAGCTGAGAAAAAGAAGCAATGTATAGACAACGTCGGCCGAATGAAGAGCGAAATTCTGGATAGATTGTTTCTGTACTTTGCGTCTACCAGTCTACCAAAACAGCCTAAAAGTGTAACGAACATTATATGTATGTAGCAGAAGTGTGAGTAACATGTCATTAAGGATGAGCTATATTGAATATTTAGTACTAGCCGTGACGTAATGCCAGAAACAAAGTTTGTGCTGAAATGGGGCAGAAAGGTGCAGTTTATAGTGCAGAAAGAATCGCAAACTAATTTCAGCAAAATTTATTTTCCAAGCTTCGTAACATCGTTGAGGTGACATTTTTGGCAGGTAATTTAGCGTATATATCATTGAACGCGAAGGCACAACATATGATGCGCAAGACACCTACAGTGATAAAGAAAACGTCCCTGTCACCTGAGCGGGCCGGACAGACAAACTGTGCGCGCACGTCACGCGTATTTTTTTGTTATTGTGGTAAAACGTGGGCAATTACCGGCAATACAGGGAACGTAGCAATAATACGCACATAATGATAGTATGCAGCAACCGCAAAGTACAACGTCTAATCTAACGTGTACGCATTTCAGATGCTTTAGTAAGAAAATATAAGTAATGATCCCCAGTCATCATTTGTTCGAACATTCGAATTTTCCTGCATATTAGCCTGTTTGACCACATATCAGATTACGGTCGAATATTCGGGAAAATTAATATATACAGTTTTCGAATCGAATACGCTTCGAATTGGAAAAAATGCTCAATTTTATTCGAAATGTTGAAATTCTCATACCCTTGCTCACAAGCTAATTCGACTATTACAAAAGATAAACGGTCTCTAAAATGTAATAAGGATGACGCATAGACTTAAAAAAAGTAAGATGCTGAATGGAAACAAGGGCAGTGCTCTGCGTATACGATGCCGTGCAGGAAACAAGAGAAGCTGCTCAACGCACTGTGCGACGAAGGTGCCGCCAATCATGGCGAAACACGAAAGCTCTCTCGCCCTGGCAATAGTGGTGCCGGCAAAAGAAAACCACGAAGTGGTATGGCGTAGGTTACTGGCCCTCCAATGTGACACGGGCTAACAGCTGACACTAGCAAAGTATGATACTCGTAGAATTTTGCCAATCGTCGTCATGCATATAACCACTGCCCATTTCGGCGCACCCACCCCAGCGCATTAATATATTGTTCCTCGGTGATAGCAGCATATGAATTGCGTTCATTCATAAATGAGCAAAGCTTTTAAAAATATTTCAGACATTTCCAGTGTCGCTGAGAGTTACAGCACCTTCTTACGAAAATCACTAAAAGGAAAGCTTGCACTCTCGTGTGGGAACCAAAACAGCTTCAAGCAGATTTACGCGTTTCTTGCGCGACGTTGTGATGATTTAATGTACTACGTATGTATCTTACTATATGGGAGAGCAGTAAGCGTTTTCGAAATGTTCGACGCAGTAAAGTAAAAGCATTGATTGATATGTGGGGTTTAACGTCCGAAAACCACCATATGATTATGAGAGACGCCGTAGTAAAGGGCTCCGGAAATTTCGACCACCTGGGGTTCTTGAATCTGCACCCAGTAAAGTAAAAGCTGAAGTCATTACGCGGAGTACTGCATTTTTCATGCAGCAGAATATATATGCAGGCTATGCGTTATGCTTTTGAAAAAAAAATATGCGACTGTGGATGTGTCCTTACCTGGTCCATGCAAGCGAGCCTGCAGTCTCTAAATGACTTGAACCGGTTCTGTCCAGCCAGGCAGGAGGGAGGCAGCTGCCGAGATTTCGAACGACACTCTTGCTTCCCGATGTCGAAGAAAAATTCGTGGTTGTTCTCGTACGTGCAGACGCCGAACTGTGCTTGCTCCGTGCAGGAGCCACGTGACTGTAAAAAAAAAAAATTCTTATTTTTTCAGATAACGCTTCCTCCCACCGACGCCCGAGGCTTTATGCACACGTTAGCGATGCTGCATTACGTTGGCATCGGCTTACGCTGGATCGAGAAACAATTTCATGCAATGATATCAGAAGACGTCATCGGGACGTCATATGTTGACCATGCCACTGCTAATGAAGTAATTCATGAAACAATGCAACATTTCACCCATAACATTCCTTGAAGGTACCTTTCATGCTTACACTACTCCCTGTCATCGATGCTCGGCAGCAGATATTTTTTTATGACAGGCTAAAAGATCTTGTCTTTAAAATGTCAATATACACATTGCAAGATACATTAGGCACCAAGTTATTATTTAAAATTTCTCAGAATTTATTATCTGGACCTCAGCATCTTATTTCAATTAGTACAATGTTTTCTATCGTTCCGTCAAGTTATATTAGGAATGAAACACGCATGACTATACGAAAACTTGTCTGTTTCCATGACTTGAATACGTAGAGTGCTCCGTCTTGGACAACTGTGTGTTGCTACGATTAAAAGTGATTGTCCTGTACCATGCAACTAGGACATTTTTGCGCCATTGTTTGTTTCATACGTGAAGAAAGAAATGCCTTCTTTGAAAAAATTGAAGAGCTATAATATAACTTTATCTACTGACAATAATCGCAAGATGCCGCGGTACTGCTAGAATTTGGGCGTCAAAGAAAAACGTTTCGCACCTCATTACGAACGACAATCTGGGGTGCATTCATCATTTCAGTTGTATTGTCGGCCACGCTGGCATCACTGTCGGATTCAGCTTCCATGGCCTCGGTGGTGGAAATGTGCTTGGAAGATGCCAGCCGTCCTTTTATGGCTGGCAGAGGGGTACGTACGGGCGGCCGTAAGTTGGCACTGGCCCTGTCGCGACCCACTTCGTCATCGTCCAAATCAATCAGGGTGCCCACCGGGCTATCCTGCGAGCGAGTGAGCACGCTTCTATGGTGTTGTACAAACACATTACACTTAAAATACCACAGGTACGCTACGGTGTGCCTCTGAAAACGAAAGCTGCGGTGGGTGAGTCTGTTCTCTAAAAGAAAGCGTACCTGGGGGCGTACTCGTTCTTACAAAAGCAATGCATGCCTAATTACCACTTATGTGGCATGCCTTTTTTTTCATTAACTCCTCACACCTGGAACTTCGAGCTAACGAACGAAGAACGTGCTATCAGTGTGACGGTGCATTCATGATAGGAATGTCCCGACCACTGGGTTTTCAGGAAAAGGAAACTAAAGCAAGCCTTTGTGGGACAGAAAAAATACTCTAAGTATGTCCTATTTCTAAAGCGTACAAATTACGAGCCTCTAGGGTAAATTCATTGGCCTTGCATGACGTCATCATGAGGTTCTGACGACATCGTATCTCAAGGTAAGCTGGTGCGCGTAAATAAAGACAAGGACACAGAAACACGGGACAGGGACAAGCGCAAGTTTCACTGAATGGCATCGTATCACTTCTAAATTGTCTTTGTTGTTGACAGATTAGCGCACTATATCGAGTATCGAAAACACCAAGATAGTTAAGTCTACAGGTAATTTCTGACTGCAACCGCAGAAAATATCTGCCACTGTTGACCAATTATCTCATAGAATTTAAAACATAATATTAGGGTATTTACGAGCCCAAACCAAGATTAATTAGAAAGATTTGTATTATTGATAGGAGAGTAGAAGCGCTGACATTTCAAGAAGAAACCCAAGCAAGCAAGATGCCTAGTGTTGTGAGACAATGATTTTCTAAATGCGTCTTGTTTTTTAACAGAAGAAATAACGAACTTCTACAGCGTTCAAAATGCCTTGACATGACGTCATCACAGTGTTCGAACATCATCGCGTCGACGCTAAATTGGTCTTGTTCATTAGCAGACTAGCGTACCATAACAAAAAATAGTCAAAATATTTATTTCTCTCGGTAAACACTGAGAGCGACAGTAGAAAATAATTTATGCCACTGCTGCCGAGAATCAGCTTCAATGATCTCGTACAATACATAAAAAAATATCTGACTAAATAAGAGCCCAAACCATGACATGATTAGGAATATCTGCAGGAGAAGAGAGCTCTGCGAATTCGAATCATCTGGTGTTTTTACGTGCACTGACGTCGCACCACTAGGTGGTCCTCTACCATATTACCTCTAAATGCAACCGACGCGACCGCAATCAAACTACTCATTTACGGGTCGGCTACTCCACGCTGTAACAACATATTACTAAAATAATAATAATATACTAATATCTGGGGTTTAACGTTTCAAAACCGCCATATAGATGTAAAAGACACCGTAGTGGAGGGCTCGGAAAATTTCGACAAACTGGTTTTCTCCAACGTGCGCTGCCATGAACGGTGCACTGAAACCGCACAGCCCACTGGCCTCTACGATTTCACCGTTATCACAATCGGACCGCCACGGCCGAGATCAAACCCACCATCGTCCGCGTCAGCAGCCGGGAACCTTGACTACTGCTCCACCACGGCAGATACCGCGCCGTAACCTATACGTACCACCACGGCAGTCAACGCTGACAAGTGAGGACTAGCCCTATATGTCACTTACGATTGGATTCCAATAACCAGGAACACTGCCACTTGGGTTGCTGTGCGCATTTCTAAAACATTACTGGCTCGTTTCGTTTAACGCTAGCACAGCAGAGAGTTCGAACGCACTTACCTGTCTACGCGAAGATGGCATCAAGATCATATACACTGCCACAGTCATAACGGTGAGCACTAACAGCCAACAGCTGATCTTGAGAGAGCCCTGTGGTATTGCGGAAGTAGCAGTGCTCGTGGGAACCTCGTTGAGTGCGGTGGCACAGGTGCCTTTCTTGACAGAAGTCGAGCTGATACGTGGTGAAGACATTGTACGAGTCTCGGAACCCCGTACTTCACGATGCAAGCAAGGACCCCAGTAAATCAAATGAGAACGCGCTGCCCGAGACACGCGAGCACCGATAGTGCTGCAATAAGCTCGCCGAACGTGAACAGAAGCACCTCGAGCGTGACTCTTTTTTTTCGTCTACGGTTAAAATATCGGCGAAAAACGGGCGTTTATTCGGCATCATAAAATAGCACTCACATGCGAAGACAAAAAGAAAGGAATGGACAGCACAGGCGTTGACTATCATCTAAAATTTTTATTCAACACTGCATCGTTCTTGCTCGGTAGCATATGCGCAGACGAACAGCAAATGCTCCGCTGTGCAACTGCATTTCTTTAAAAATATGCCTGTATAGAGATTATTATTAAGCAGAGTGAGTTCCCAGTTAATGAAGATGCGGAAAAGCAGAAAACATCGTCATCATCTACACCACTATCATCATGCTTAACAGCCTTTCGACAAAAATAAAGAGAGAAGACCAAAGTGTCATAATTAACAGAGGAACAATGCATCTGAAAAACATGATTTTCGTTTTGCACTAACTGATTTCCCAATGAAAATCTGGTACTTCGAATTTCTTCTCAATGGTCGAATGCTTTCTGCATCACGGCATTATTCTTATATTTAGTGATGCATGAAGTGGTCATTCTTGGATTTTTTGTGTATATACCTTAGGCAACCGAGTTTTCCCTCATACTTCGTTGAAATTAAAAATCTTTATTCTTATCTTAACCACTGGTGTCCTGGTCACTCACACGCAGTGGGTAAGAGGCAAGAATCAAGTAACAAGCAAGCAAGCAAGCAACACAAACACGTCAAAATCATGCTCGGCGAGTGGACGGTGTTTCTGGTGTCCGAAGACCTCGAGGGCATCGTGCCGTCGTTCAATCGTCGGGGCGCCATCGGGTTGACGCTGTTCTGCTTCCTCTTCATCACCGGTGCCCTGTTCGAAGTGCGCCGCGTCTCGGCCGAGCTCGACGCCGTGAACCAGCGGCAGCAAGCAGAAGCCATCACGGCACGCGCCGCGAGAAACGCCTCCCAGAAGACTCCCTCTTTGCTCGTCGCTGTTCCTGCTGACGGCGTCTTCTTGGATGAGAGCAATGGGCATGGGCGCGAATTTCTGGAGCCCGCGGACGTGGCCGAACGCGCCGAGGAGTACGAGGACCGGCCGCCCCTACAACGGCAGTATCGACGTTCTTTCGGTGCTCGTAGCGGTCGGGTGAAAAAATAGTGACTTTATCAAAACGCCAACTGTGCGTGTGCAGGCACTATCATGTGTTGAGCACCCGTCTCTTACTGTTTTCTTTTGTTTCCTTCGCTTTCTTGGAGCAGATACACAGATTTGATTTAATTTGCCAGACAACACCAAGTTACTTTAGTTATAATCTCGTGGATGATTTAGACTGCGTCTCCATGCGGTAGTAGCAATTGCAATTTGTATACGTGTTTTGACTGTTTAAAATACACGCACTTCACCAAAACAGTGCAAGAACGCCAGCTCACTGCTTCTTTGTTTATGGAAAGATACTTCGTCATGAGGGCATGAGCATTAGGGGGACCGGAAATTTCGCCGGTGTAGATTATCACACAGTTGAAATAGGGTACGTGTATAGCGCGTTCTAACTAGTAGGCGAAATGTATAGAGACATATTAGATTCTGCAGTTATGAATAAATTATAGCATGCCGTTTTTCCGATGTGTTTGTAACAGAGCGATTGTAAAAGCTTTCGTTTCATGAATGCTATAGTTTGCTTTTTATGCGAACTGTTTAGAAGACAGCCAGTCAGCCCTAACTCTGGGATTCAGCCAGACCCAATCTTAAGAGCTGTCTATTGCGACATTATTGCTTCTGACAGCCGTTTGTGATAAAAGTGAACCAGTGCAGTCTGCTATGCAGTCGAAAACAAGACGCTCAATTAACAAAACCTGCCGTTGTAACATAGCCGTTAAAATGTGGTGCGAGGACGCGAGTGTGAATCCCAGCTACGGTGACCGCATCTGGATTTGTCAAACTTTAACTCCATTTTTTTTTTCGCCAGCATAGAGGCACGCGCCAAAAATAGCTGCTTGTCTTGCATTTCATTTTTAGATATCAGATCGCAGTATATTGTCTCATTTCAGGCATTTATGTATCTTTACTCACTATGACGATAGTCGGCAGTTCCTATGCGGGAACGGTACTGACTATTGCTGCCAAGTTCACTTCCGTGGTATGACAGTGGAAGGAAAACAATTACGTTCTCACCTTCAATGGTCTCAATAGAGGCTGGCAGTATTGTAAATAAAAATATTTTAATTCTTTGATTGTTGCCATATATTTAAATATGAATATACCTTGAGCGGCTTGAACTACACGATCCGTAGTGCTGATCGTTCTCATAGCGCCAATTGAACCAATAACCGCTTCCATTATTCCTCGCAAATTAGTAAGCAATCGAGTACCTCAAAAGGTGTAAATTATTGTGAATGGTTCGTGCATATAAGTACACAAATGAGTGACATTAAGTCAGGCCTTCATTAATGATAAACATGCCCAAATGCTGCCTAGCCTCTTTATCTTAATCCATGCGCTTTAGATGACTCAATCCTGCAGATTTGTTTCATCGTGAGGAAACTGTTTGGCCCTAATACAAAAGCTTTTTTTTTATTTCCGAATGAAGAATCTACCCCCCCCCCCCCGCCATGTGACTTTTGTAATGTGCGCCTTGTTTTTTGTGTGTTTCTATAGTCACGTACGTTCTATACACTCTCAGTTAAGTCGTCCTAAAAGGGCAGTCAATCTACTCACTGTAGTAACTTTCTCTCGCTGATTTTTTTTTATTTCATTCCACTATGAAAGATAAATAGAGCATTGAATTACAATTGAATGGTATAGTTGTTTCGGAAGTTCGGTCTTTAAAAAAAGTTATCTCTAACGGATCAGATGGCGTAGTACGTCACTTCCTGGTGTTATCTGAATTCTCCTTTGGTGTAGCGTTACCAGGTTTAGCTTCAGTGACTAGCAGGTGCCCTGTAACTTCTTCCATCTCCATTATTGTTGAACCGGGGCAAAACACGAAAAGGCCTTGACTTTGTCCGCAGCTTAGTCCGCGGTGGCCTTGTCCTTACGTCGTCGATGTGTGCGCGTAAAGGCCTTTTCTCCAGCGGTGCACGTCGGATGCTCCGTTCCATTCAGCCGGAAGGCTATACGTGACCGAGGGAGTACGAAGTACAATGTTAGGGCCAGAGGCGAACAGCTTGTCGCGACCCGGAATGGGGTCGAGGACGGTTTCAGGCCGGCGCCCAAAATATATCCCTGCTCCCGGAGGAGCGATGCTTCCTAGCCGACTTCTCTACCCTCCCCGCTGAACCTCTCACGACTTGTCGACTCGGCGTTGGCGTCGACGAGCAGCAGCCAAGCTGCGCGGCATCCAAGCCCGGTTGCCACCGGGCCTTCTCTCGGTATTCGCTCACAATCCGAGACCCCGACTCACCGTTTTCCAAAATAGAAACCTCTCCCCGAGCCCGCGAAAGGGTGTGGTCACGTGACTGCTACGTCGCTCGCGTTTCGGAACCCACGTGATTCGTTGCGTCACAGTCCACGCCCCAAACACATGGTTCGTCCCCGACTCGGCCGGGCTGGAAATTGTTTCTTTTTTTTATGTGACCCGGAGACGCCGGCTCAACCGCGGGGTAAGTCACCTTTTGCTCTGCATCCTTTTCTTACTGGACAACACTTCTGGACAACGTTTTTTTTTTTTCGCGGTATATACTTGCGGCTAACCAATACGAGAGACATCTTGAGAATTCGACGCTAGGCACCGAAGAATCCGCAGGCTGTCCTGGTTTCGCTGAGTGGTAAAGATAAACATTTCTCGTCAATACAGGCACATAGGTCAGCTTCTGAACAATTTAACCCGATACTACGTTAGCATTATTATAAAACATGGTATACTCAGCTAAAATTTCAGTATACTATCGTTAAGTGTGTGGCAGCCCTAATATCTAAATATCATAATTTGCAGAAATGATGAATCAACATGTGCGACGACGTGGAACCTGTAATTATATGCCAGTTCAACTTCCGGTAGCAGTCAGGGTACTCAGTGCACGCGCATCTAATTTCTATACCTTGTCAGGCAAAAAAAAAAGGGGGGGGGGAAGAAAGTAAAAATGTCTACGCTAACTGGTTTCCTGTTTCCTGGCTGGCGCTCTGGAGAGTGCGTGCTCCGCTGACAGCCAAGTTTGAACGTCGCCATCACGAGCGCCTTTTGAATAAAATCAAGAAAAAAAACACGGGTTCGTTGGCGTGGACACGTCGCATTGTTGGTTATCTGCAATGTATATTCTGAAAGCACCGAATGTCAGGCGATGTGGAACGCTTGCGATGCAAACCAGTGAGGGCACGGTTTTCGGAGCAATATCCCGGAAGTCGCGTCGTCCCATTTCATTCTGGGTCGTCTCCGCCCGAACTTATGGAGACGAAATTCGTCTGCAAGTGCTCTCGTACTGTGCTTTGTGTGTATCTGTATGCGTTCAAGGCAGCGAGGGATTTGAGAAGACCTTTCCGAATTATCTCCGTCTTTCTTTTTATATTTATTTTAATGTGGCTCTCTTTCCTCTTCTTCATACTGCACCTTCCACTTTATTGTAATAAATGCACGATTGGTTTCTTTAAACACTACACAGATATCTTAAAGGTACTCTAAGCACCGACTTCTACAGTTCATGAAGATAAAAAAAAAGAGAGAAACTCTCAAGTTTTGAGCCTGAATACCGGTGAAGTACACAAAACCGAGGTGTGCTGGAACAGAAGAGACCTCCCTACACGACATAAGCTTTCAAAAGAAGTGACAAGTTATGACGTTCAATTGGTGAGGTTAGATTAAGAAAACAGAGTACTGTAGAAGGTGCCGGATCCAAGAGCGTCACCGCACTCATTGATTGTTATTGAGATGCCGGGAGTGGTACTTCAGATATTACCGTGTTCGAATTCTGCCCAAACGTTGCACCGTAACTGAATGGAAGCATACACACAGAAAAAAAATATTTCACCAACTAAACATGATGTTCAAAATGGTTCTTGGTTTCCGATATAAGAAGCCATTATATAATGATTATAATTAGGCATAATTCTAATAATGTTTCACAAATCACGTATACATTCACAGGCCGCCTGAAAATTTTACCAGACAGCCTATGAAAGCTGCCTCAATTTAGGAACCATTTTAGCATATGTAGACCTTAATTGAAAAGCAGAGAAAGGGGGCATCAAAAGTGACTCCCGGTTTTAGATTGGCTGTGAAGCATTCTTTATGTGACTCCACTGTGTAGCTAAAACTAAGTTAGTTTCTCAGTCGTTCTTGTCGGCCTTAATTTTTTTTTTGCTTGCAAAGCCCACATCTCCTCCTTTCGAGGTGTGCCAGAGCAGCTCACGGTGCTAACAAAGTTTTTGATTACAACGCTTGGGGGCGCAAACGGGGAGCGAGAAGAAAACGGTTCTTCAATGCCTTCTCGAGTGTGCCTCGTTACTTCTGCGGGCAACGCTCGCGCGATTCCAGCTTCTGCAGTGGCCTCTGGAGGCACTTTTCTCAACTGAACCACTGTACACAATGCTTGGCAGTTTTTGTGCATATTTAGAAAAACCTTTGCCGCCATATGATCACTGGATTGACGTAAAGTGCTGTTTTTTTTTTCATCCTACAGGACCATTGTAGAGAACGCAGTAGATACGATGCGAGGCGCAACGACATCGGAGTGCTGATGCGGCTTCCTGTGGCTGCTGGATGGGCATCTGGGCTTCGAGGGCACGACACGACAATATGCAACTGACAAAGAACGGTCCCGTAGACGTATCCTCCTCCGACGGGAGCTTAGAAGACGAGAAATCTGACATGGCGGACCACTCCGAACCGTCGTCGTCGGCTGACTTGCACGGTACGATGGGAAATCGTCATCGTCATCACGCTCAGTCTTACTAGCCCGCTGCAGGACACGTGCTTCTTCCACGTTTCGCCAATTAACCCGGTACTGGGGTTCATGTGGCTGCGTTATTCCCACAAGCTTCTTGATCTCACCTGCACATCTGATTTGCTGACTCCTCCTTTGAGAGCAAGCCTTCTATCATATGAACGCATCCCATATGAATGGGAGGAAAAAGCAGAATATATCAAAACAAATGCACTTTTCGGAAAAATTTTGCTTGACATTGACTATTAGCGAATCCAAGGAGGCAGGTATTCCGGACGCGTCGCTTTAAGTCTCCGAGAACATATGGTGCGCGCGTGACATGAGAACTAAGAGTATATATGCTAGATTTTTCATTTTCGTACTGGGGCTTCATTTATCGTGGCTTTCCATATATAGAATCGTACTGTGGCAACAATTCATTTTGGTTTGGGATTTCTGCGAAGCATTCTGTTCAAATACCCCTGAAGCGTGCACATTGCATTGTGTTGTATGTAAAACAGGAAGCAATCCTTCTCCAGGACAGGGTGAAATCGTTATTTTTTTAACAGTTGTTACTCAGAAACATCGGTTGGCCTCCGAAAAGATAATGTCTTACATTCGCGCTCTCAAGCTACCGTACAAATGGACTTTGTTTGACATATGAGCATTGTAGAGAAGGATGAGCTATGTTACTGCACGAGAATACTGGTTTATAATTACGCGAGAATTTCTACTGACGAACACAAAATTGGTAATCTGCTCCATAGCTTCTGCAAGCACAAATACGCGTATCACGGATGAAGAACAAATTACAAGCGCTTTCTCTGCGTTCTTCGTCCGTGATACGTGTCTTTTGTGCTTGCAGAAGCTGTGGAATAATGACATCTAGCCCGACCTTGGTGCTTGCTACCAATCTGTGGCTACGCAATGATGCTTTTTTATACTTTTTTCTGGGTGAAGATTGTATACTATGAATATTGAAGCGCTCAACAAAATGTAAAAGAATCTACTTTACGAAAATGCGTTTCTCCTATTATGATTTCTGCAGACTCTGGGATAACCGACACCGACGACGAACCTTGGGGTATCACCGTGATACCGCCAGACACCGTAACACTAAACTGGGGACCACCGGCACGGGACGTTGTACGTGCCCTGTCGTACATCGTCGAGAAGCGCGACCCCTCTGACCAAGACTGGGTGCCTGTTGTCATTCTGGATGCCGACATTACCAGCTACGTCATTCGTGATCTGGACTTGCGTTCCGAACACTGGTTTAGAGTGTTGGCCAGGAGTTCCATGGGTCTCGCCACAGTTTTTGAGACGGATCGACCTGTGAAGCTGCGTGAAGACGAGCGTAAGTATATAAAGGATGGGCTATCGGACGTGATTACATAATTGTGGTTGGCCCATGTGGTGCTGGTGGTTTAAGCCTAACTGTTAACTGCGAATTAGCGGCATGCAATGCAATGTCAAAACATTGCGACGGTGAAGCTGTCCTTAATTATGCCCGAGGCCTGTCATGGATTGTAAACGGATATGTGCCACAGTAGGCCAGTAAATCCCACTACGTATATGCGCCACCAACACAACGCTCCTACTAATCGCGAAGCCCGCAAATCACCACTACGCCCACTATTTCTACTCCCGCCAGTCCTCTCACGTCATTTGTCCACTTTATTCCCGCTTCATTTCACTTCATTCAGCCCCACTGCATTAAAATCCCTCTCAACCAGCTAAAATATTTGGTGAAGCGAAGGCTTCATTTCTAAGCCGCCAGCTTTGCTGTTTCGTCAGTGTCCGCCAAGCGAAGCTGAATAAATATTCGCTTTCTTTGTCAACACTCATACGCACTTCAAAAATGAAAGATTTCAAACAGTAAGTAACAACGCGTAATGAACATTTGTGGCTGTAACAAGCTACACTTACTTTAATCTAATGGAGAAAACTCAAACAGGAGAAAGTTAGCAGACAGCACCTTTATTAGTTGATAAACATTGCATTAAGCAGTAACGACTTGAATTTATACAAGAATAATGAGTCGTGATGACAGCGTTCAGTCATTACTTGACTCAGGAGGCTTTCCTAATTGCCTATAAAAAAATTAGTTTATGTTACGAGTCCCCAGTGTATATTACCAAACTTCATCACACTGCAGGTAAAAATTTGTCGATCATATGTGAAGCAGCTAGGGTATGCTCCGGAGGAGACGTATGTGCCACACAAGGCGACAAGTGTACTTGTTTGCATTGTTTCATTCCCTTAATGAAATATCGTTCTGAAGAATAAACATCATAAACATGCCGTGGACAGCACGCAATTTATTGCCAGATTATGTTACAGGATAATAAAATGAAGGCTCTTAGTGCAAGCTAAATGCACGCACACAAGTAACACCTGTACAAGTTATAAACGGGACATGTCCCATTGATATTTCGCTTATCTTTAATTATTCTTTGGGAATTTATATTGAAGCCGCTTCTTCATCACATCATTGGTGATCTTCGTCAAATATATTCGATGTTCATGAGTAAAGCCAGGCACATACGCGATCAGCAGAAAAACAACATGGCAACAAATGTTTACGATATTATAACTCACGTAAATATGTAGAAAAAACCGGCCAAGTAAATAATACGACCAAGCTGCAATGCAGAACCTTACTGTGAGAATTCTCGCACTGAAGCTTTCGAGAGCTTTGGCGGTATGAAAGCTTATAATATATATATAGAGAGAGAGAGGTATGGGATATGGCACAACGGGAACGTTGTCAACAAGGATAAATATATTTATTTCCCAACAGTTTCGGGAGGGGTCCTCCCTTCATCAGGGGATGAGTTATACTGACATGAACTTCCAAACTTCGTTGCTGCCTTGAAAGATGTTTGCGAGAGTGAGAGGGAACTAAAAAAAGGAATAAAGAAAAAAAGGAAAGAAAAAAAGACGGAAAAAAGAAGAAAGAAACGAAAGTAAAAAAGAGGAAGAACCACTGTCAACACTGAGAACGAAACCAACTGTCCGTGTACGTCCACATCCGGTTCTTATCACGTGCTGGTCAGTTCTCGACGTGTGTCGGGCCACCCAAGATTGTCACCGCGGTGGCGGGAGGGGTCCGTGACGGCGTGCGTAAATAAAGGGTTTTCAAGAGGAATGGACGAAGATTAAAGGTAAAGAGCCGACCGACCCATTAAGGGGAAACCCTTTCTTTACGCACGCCGTCACGGACCCCTCCCGTCACCGCGGCGACAATCTTGGGTGCCCGACACGTCGAGAACTGACCAACACGTGATAAGAACCGGATGTGGACGTACACGGACAGTTGGTTTCGTTCTCAGTGCTGATAGTGGTTCTTCCTCTTTTTTACTTTGTTTCTTTACTTTCTTTCTTCTTTCTTTTCGTCTTTTTTCTTCTCTTTTTTTTCTTTCTTTTTTTAGTTCTGTCTCACTCTCGCAAACAGCTTTCAAGGCGAGAGGGACGCGGCAGCAACGAAGTTTGGAAGTTCATGTCAGTATAACTCATCCCCTGATGAAGGGAGGACCCCTCCCGAGACTGTTGGGAAATAAATATATTTATCCTTGTTGACAACGCTCCCGTTGTGCCATATCCCATACTTTCACGAAGACTAACTGGCCCATTGAATTATTACTCCCACTATATATATATATATATATATATATATATATATATATATATATATATATATATATATATATATATATATTGCGCACCTTCTGATGGACCTCCGCCACATGTTTAAAAACGGTGACGTCAGTCTGAGATATCGCTCAAAGAGAAGAGTCACAATTTCCGCGAACATAGTAAGTAGTCAACGGGTTGTTGACTTAAAACTTTAGCTTAATTCGCAAAGATACTATAAGTATACTTCACATAGCAGTTTTTTTTTATTTTTCTCTGTAGAATATATGTAGTTTTCATAAGGGCACTCTTAGTAGCTGAAAGCAATTAATGTAGGTCTCTGAAGTTTGTTTTTACTCTGTTATGCAGAGTGTAAGGCAATCGCGACCGTGTTCCATTTATGAAAGTAATTGTGTTCCGTTTATGAAACCAACGTGCACGCACGTAGAAAACACGTTTTTTTATTTTCAGCATACGCGCTCCGATCCGTGTTGTTGGTGATGACCTCGTAATTCCACAGAGAGGCCAGCCCTTATCAGAAATTGGCAAAAATTTCAGGGCTACTTACAGAGTAAAATTAAACATATTCATGCATGAAGTCGCCTGTTTTCTAAAGAAGACAATAAATTTGGGTTGCTTGGAAAGAATAAACGAGAAGAATAAAAGATAGGAAAAATATTTATGGCCTGCCTGCCCCACCTAAGTATCGCAGGGGTACCCAACTTGGCACTCGGCAATGTGTACCTATTCGCCTCGAGAAGATGGCAACTCATTACCGCCATCATCTTTATTTCACTCCATTTGTATTTCACCGTTAGATGCATTATAAGATCTCATTAGATTTAGCTGTAAGGGGATGCTTGCTGCCATTCTTTTAATAATAATAATAATAATAATAATAATAATAATAATAATAATAATACCATAAACTTTTCTGAGTAAAGCGACTGCAGTGACTGAGAGCTGTTTTTATTTGCATACTTTTTTACTCAGCAGGGTGTCAATAATCCAGATGCACGCCTAATGGAACAAGAAAACGCATACTAGCGCCCTCTATTAAAAGCAATTGCTACCGCATGACGACAATCCAGGTCTCAGAGATGGCGGGTAGTGCGTTACAATCTTGGAGTGCATGCGTGCAACAACGGCCACTGTATAACCTCCGTGGGCCACTCCGACAAACTTTTTTTACTTAGACCTCGTGCTGCCACCATGCGAAGGCGACGCACACCACAACGCATGCCTGGCGCGATATTCAAACTTCATCATCTCCGTTAGCAATCTAGTGGTCCCGAAACACCGCTTGCTCGCTTGCTTGTACCTATGTTGTGGCTTGTACCCGCTGCGAGAGATTGGCCATTAAACTGGCGGTTAATGTAATAGGAAAAAAGAATTTCAAACTTTGATGAAGAAAAAAATTTTCAGTCATCTAGGGAATATAAAATTGAACAATCATGAGGTTACCTACAAATAAAGTAGACATGGAACTATTTGTTGAAAAAAATAAATAAATCAGAATCCCAAAGAACTAGAATTTCATTAGTAAAAACCTGACAAACTTTCTTGTGTCTAAGAAATTCGCAAACTGCTATGCAGACGCTCCTGTTGCTGTGGGCCAGAGAAGAAGCCCCAAGGGAAAGTATATTTTCAGAATTAAAAGTAATGCTTAATTTCCTGAATATGCCAACATTATGGGCGGCTTTCCATAACTACTTCTACTTTGCATGATACGCATTCCCGAGTCAATTGGTCTGCGCTTTCCGAAGCTGCTCCAGTTCATTATCTCGTTCAAAATAAGGTATAATAACTTCACTCCAGTAAAGGCCGCGAAATTTTTCGCTGATATATGCAGACAAGAATATCGTGGTGACAGACGTCACTATAGTACAGCCACGCAAGGTCGTCTATCAAAATCAAATATATTCACGAAAAATATTGGTGTTTCTTTTTCCCTTTTTATTGTGGAATAATATAACAAATGATTTCAAAACTATCTATTACTTATTATTTATTTACAAGGCACCACTCGTTTCATGGCCGATCCCCCATAGTTGTTTGCGCCAGCATAAAGGGACCATTGATCAATCAATCAATCAATCAATCAATCAATCAATCAAAGGTGGTTTATTCCATCTTCTACTGTTCAATGGCTGCCCCATTATTTACTCTTTTTTTCATCACAGGTCACATCAGCTTTACAATAAGTGTCAATACCATTTGAAACAAGAAGTAACTTATAAGCATTTGTTCGAGATTCTGACAACTGGCAGTGCCGTATGACATGTGGCCGATGTATCTGAGAACTTGACTGCCTCTTGCTTTCAGAGACACCCCACAGTTAGACGGCGAAGAGTTCACGTTTACTCGGTAAAAGTCTGTTAGATTGGCAAAGGAAGCGCGCTGTACAAACACAGAGAAAAAATGAAAAAATGGATTATGCATATAAAAAGAAGTGGCGAAGCTTCCGATAAGCCGCGCAGGCCCTGATAAAAGCGAAACGGTACTATTCTAAGACCTATCTGGTTGCTTTTAGGTTGTTTCCGAGCCTTAGCTAAGGAATGCAGCCTGTTTCTAGGTTTCTTATAGGTCGTTGCTAGGCTTTACCTAGGTGACGTCAGGTTATGTCTATTCCCAGCGGGGACGGGTTCGAGTTAAACCACAGACAGTCACCACACGCTACGTGGATGTGGAAACTCCCGAGACAGAACCTCGCGCTAAAACCAACCTATCGCATCCCACATAGATCTACAGGCACGTCGTCACTGGCTTAGGCCTTCAGTCACTTCGGGGTCTTCTCGCAGTTGCCGTTTTCTTTCACTTTCACAAATATTCTGTCATTCCATACGTACTCGGTGTCTTCGGCTAGCCGGCGTCACTTCGCAGCCATTTCTGGGACTAACTGCAACCTTCTTTTTTAATAGAAGTATTGAGTAGTGTAAATAACCTGATTTCTGTGGCACATACCCGATTATGATGGAATGAAAAAACTTTATTTCAGTCCTGCAGGACGCGCTTAGCGCGTAGCGGGCGTCTCCCACGTAGGGACCGACAGGGAGTACCTGGCGGCCACTTCGTGGGCCTGCTGGACGGCCCATTTCTGGGGAGAGGGGAATGACTCGGGAGATCTTGGTTGCGTGGTCTTCAAGTACGTCAGCCCAGAAAGTCACACAAGCCAATTATGATTATAATAGTTTTTTTAGTGCGGTATGAAGAAGGAAATATTTGATAAGAGCTTCTTTGTTATGAACTCTGCTAAATAATCACAGCGTTACGCGCCCCTGACGCGATTGTTTGAGCACACTTCTTCCCGGCAATGAAAATGGTGCAGCAGAATTGTAATCTCACCTTGGGGCCACTTTCAGCTCAAGCAGCCGAGCGACCCGATCCGCCCTCGACTCCTCTGCTCGTGGTTGTAACGGGACCATTCTCGATGGACGTCAAATGGACGGCGCCCCTGTATGACGGTGGCCGTCCCGTTCTAGGATACGTGGTTGCAGTGAAGGAACCGCGCAGGACACTCTGGATGGAGGTAATTGGTCACATCATGGTATGCTATTTCTAGCGGAGCTGTTCGGTTGTCGAACGTGAACTGTTTAGCTTTTCCTGAGATCGAGATAAAGCTTGTCAGCTGAGGAGCTGCTCGTTATGTGCGTCGCCCTGCGTAATTACTGCGAATAATGGACTTCCTTGCCTAACACAACCGAAATGGAGATTACGAGCAACAGCAACGGTTCTCATATAACAAACAGAAAAATGATAGCATACTTGGAGACAATCGTCTCCTTTAGCATAACCTTTGGGAATTCAACTGCTATAAATTTGCCACCTGGGTCAGCCGGCATGCACTTTTAGGGGTTTCCACCGACCGAAAAACACAACACCGATGAGGGAAGTGGCATATAAAATGACTCGACTTTCTACTGTACTTAATTAGATGCGAAGCAGCTTAGGGTCAAGCTCGATACGGTGTGCCGCATGACGAACCTTACTTTGCATGCGTGTCTGCTCCCCTCACCTCGCAACGCTGATGCAGGAACGTCTGCTCACCTTCGCTTGCTCGTCCTCTCTCCCCTCTAAATGTTGATCCCAGCGGCGCTTACACCACATTTCCCATGAGCTACTCTCCCCATCTTTCCTTTCCTACGCTCCCCCATCTCTCGCCTCGCAACGCCGACGCAGGCAGCGTCGGCTGGCGAGTTTCTTGATTGAAAAAACCGACTGCTTGCGCTGCACAACCGTTCACTGGCCACCCTGTATATATAGCCAATTGGCTCTGACCTCCAAGGTAGTGCCGGTGTGAAATTTCTCCTGGCGTTCTTAAACAACAACAACAACAAAAACACAGCATATCCACGGAGTGAATGATGATGAGTGGAGCGAAGCGTCCGTCAGCCCGTCCGTGCTTCCATCCGTCCGTTCGTTCTTGCTTCCGTCCGTCCGCGAGACCATCCGTGCGTCAATCCATGCGTCAGTCCGTTTGTCCGTGCGTCCGTCCATTCGTTCGTGCGTGCATCCGTTCGTACGTCCACGCATCCATCCATCTGTCCATCCGTCTGCAAGTCTGTCTGTCCTTCCGTCCGTCCGTGCATCCGTCCATGCGTCCATCTAGTGAACACTCCAATACCGCCATCTCCCATCTCACAACTCCTGTGGCAGTGGCACATACCCGCTCTAGAGCGGGTATGTGCTGTGTACCGTATACCCACTCTAGAGCGGGCATACATACATACATACATATGGAGGAGGAGGAGCGACAGACCCCCGCCATAAGGAGCTTCGCCCCTATAATTCCCAACGTGTACGGTAACTAAAACCGGACTGCAAGCTTCTGTATCCAATCGAAGTCATCTGTCTCAAATTGTCAGTTAATAGCAATCGGCACTTTTTCAGTAGGTAACACCGATCTATCACCGGGTGCTTTGCACTTCCCAGGTTTCTCTCCTGCGCAACGCCGCGATTAGCCCCAGCGCGAACGTCGCCGCCAGTGTAACCGTTAGCGCCCGCTGCTTCGCATCTACACACGGTTATGAGATGGTTCCATTTTTAAAAGCAATCCTCTCCTATAGGGAAACCAGGTGGGCATGCGCAACTCAAGATTGTGACAAACACCAAACAACATTAGTATCGAAAAAAAATGAAGGGGCTAACATCAGTGCGGTAAGAAGCTTTACTTCCTTCGGCATCCTAAGAGCGATGGTATGCTAATGCAATTGTCTCCGTGGATGCCAATTTGACAGGCTTCGACAGTTGTGTGTGCCACTTCTCTGTTTTTCGTCTTTTGGTCTTTTCGAACCCTAAAAGGCGAAATGCTATGTTTCTAACTGTCAAACGTAGAGGGTATCTTGAAACGAAGAAGGCCCCACCAAAAACCTCCCAAAAATAATTTCTCACTCTTGCTGCCCATATAGTTGCTGGCATTTATGCTCCATTCTTGTTTTTGTAGAAAGTTTGCTAAAGAAAACTGGGAAAAACTCAAAGGAAGAGCGTTACATATAGTTTTTATTTTTCTTCTTTCTACTTGAAAACATTTTTGGTTAATCTCACAACAGCACTGTGCATGACCCAAACATCACTCCTATTTTCGGGAAGCATGTCTTTCGCTTGAGTATTGCACGTTATTATAGCTCTTCAAGTAAATAAATAAAACTGCGTAATTTAGTGCATTGCTTTAAAAAAAAATGGGCCCGTCCGGGATTTGAACCCGGGACCTCTCGCACCCAAAGCGAGAATCATACCCCTAGACCAACGAGCCGATGTAGAATTACGGATGCTATAGCCTGCGCAGCTTAAGAGAAACACCTGCTGAGAAAGTATGAAGTTCTCTTTTTGTGTGTTTTTTCAATACTCATTGGTATTCAATGTCACCAGGATACCAGCGACCGCCAGCCTCTTTGTATTCATAGCACGCCGCGGCTAACAGAATGGGTTTTCTAATCAACCCATGCGTGCTTCAGAAATACGGCGACAAACGATATCAAAGACGAGCTTTACGCTGTGAAGTATGTTTTAGCTCAAGTCGAACATATCTTATACCTTTTACGGATGGGATTTGTAAAGATTTATTATGAAGTTTTTTTTATTCTCTCAGAAAATTTGGTTGTAGTTGACATGTAAAACCACAACTCCCGTCAGCCATCTGCCTAGAACAATTTTCTGTAATCTGAAATAAGCGACCCATATTTGAAGAAGTTTGTGGGCGTCTAGGATAGTTAGGAAAGTAAATGCTGGCTTTGAAGCAATTCAATTCGTATAACAGCTATAAGTAAAAAAAAGATACTTTGCCATTACTTTTTTATCTAAAACTTGCAGGCTGACGTTTCCGAAGAGATATATCATTGTTTTTTCTGTGTGTATTGTGAAATAGTGTCTTCATCTACATCACTTTAAATAATGATCACCACAATGCGCTTTTCGGGAACTTAGCGCTGCTGATCAAACCCATTCTATTTTCTTCCTTTGACCATACAAAAAAATTTGTTAGATGAGAAAGGTTGTACTTTTGTCGAGAATTACTGCTGGGTGCTCATTTTAATCTTGGCAAGAGATATTGCAAAGGATAGTACTGATCTTATGATCCAGTGTAGTAATTCCGCTTCAGAAGTACAAGGAACCGCACATTTTGGAAAAAAAAAGTTACTCTCTCTATGCAGAGTAAGTGCCATTTTGATCACGCTGCAAATCAGTAATATTAAAAAAAAACAGGAGAGAAGCGAAGCATGTAGAAAAAGCCGTTTCAGCTCCAATAACATGAAACTTGGGAAGGGGCTAAACATGCAGTATATTTATATTCTTCCTGTTCTTCTTTCCGCCCTTTCTTCTTCATCATCATCTTGTTCACTTTGTGTCCAGTTTGTGTTCCCGATGGCATGAAGGAAAGGGCATTTCAGTTCCGCTAACGTCGTCAGAAATTTATTGGAACAACTGTTTCCTTCTTCATTTTTAGTGGACCGATGGCGGGTAGTGGTATTTGCACATATTTTGTAGCACATACCCTTTTTTATGATGAATCATAAGTACATGACACACCGTGCCGACATTTTACGCCAACAAGCCGAGACTCTAAGGTCCTTCACCACGTCATCATCACGTCGTGATTGCGTTACAAATTTTGCCGACCGCGTGTCGTCACGAAGCCATGATAGGATGACATCATCCAGGGACGTTACCTTTATGACAGGCCATGACTACATGATATACCGTGACGACAAAGGATGTCGGCAAGCATAGCCTTTCAATTGCTTCACACCTAAAATGCAAGTGCTTCGCATTTAAAAAAAAAGTAATTTGCCGAAGTCTGCAGGGAAAAACTTACCACAAACATATCTGAAAATGATAATAATTAGCTGTTGTTCAAAGGGAAACCATAGTGCATTCTTCTTTTGTTTGAAGGGCAAGCCAGCGCTCTATTGTCCCATCCAGGTAGCAACTTCTCACACTGTCTGTCAGCGACTATTTTAGTTATAACGTCGTTTTTTAGTCCTATCCAGCCTACTTCAATATTGGGACCGACAGTTTCTCGGCAAGCCCAAAAACTGATGCTCGGAAAGGTAAAACAGTTGCTTCATGAACGTGGGATGTACAGCTGTAACACATATACACCAAAGCACAAAGCACTGCTTTCGCAGGTCAGTCAAGTGAACGCTCCAACCTTGAAGACTCAAATCCAGGACTTGGAGGAAGGCCACGAGTACTTGGTTCGTATCTACGCATGGAACGAGGTTGGCGTCAGCGAGCCCCTGGAGACACCTGAGGGAACCAAGATTGTTCGGCCGCCTGGTGAGTCGTCTATTGTAGCAGGAGGGTTGCTACGAAAATATGCTTGCACGACTTGACCACGCGAAATAACCATAGCACTTATCTAAACGAAATGTCGTGTGTTCAACATACACCTCATCTTATTTGTCATGTCCATTTTGTGGTGGTTGCACGCATTGCGTATTAAAGTAGGCACGTACACGACACGCTCAGCTCGATATACAACATAGTAATGCGTGGCTTCACGGGCTCAAAGATTGCACATGGCGTGAACTTGCCTTAGGCAATATTTAGAGCGAAGTTACACAAATACGAGAAAATAGAACACAGCAAGTGGGCTAACTTCCATTGAAATGGCTTAGTTCGACCGAAGCACGACGAATATATACTGTGGTAGTGCTCATACGCTACAGCCGGATCTCATGCGCAGCGAAGCGTTTTTATTTAATAATCATTCTGAGTTTTACAGGAGATGCGCACAGAAGTGCATACTTTTTTTCGATAGAATTGTTTTTATATTAAACCATTTTGTTGAAAAGTTAGTGCACGTGTTATGTTTGCACTTCTGGTCCTTGCGTCAATTTCCTTTAAATATTGTCTAATATCTTGCCAACAAGAATTGCTCCCCTTCAACCTCCCATTACACAAAAAACTAAATAATATTTTTTATCGGACATCATCTACTAGTGACAGAACATCGTTCAGCTGTGAACATAGAAACTATTGGAAGCCATCCACAATCCTCAAGTTCGTGAATTCACGTGTTCTTGTGCTGCAAGCTATATTGGGCGTAAGTTTACCAACTAGACCAGCAAATGTTGTTTATACCACCTGAACCCACGTGTATTAGGGCAAATTTTCTGAATGACCTCGATATGCTCTCGTAAACAACTGTCACTTATTTCTTTTCATTCTCGATAGCAACAAGTTAATGCCCTGTTACAGTTCAGTTACAGTTCAGCTACAGCTTTACAGTTAAAATAAGAAACTGAACCCTATTTTATGAGGCTAGCAATTTGAAGGATGCGAAGAACATAGGGCTTGAGGTTTACCCCAGAAATCTGTACATAAGGTCAGTATTTGCAAGCCCTGTTTTGTCTGGATATTTGTATCTACGCAGTTGCACGTGCACGTAAATGCCGTGAAGAAAGGGCTTTCTGAAATTGTTCTTTGGCACTCTAAAGCTTATTGCGAAGTTAAGGGGCGTAGCCAGCGAATGGAACACCAGGCCTGTGCCCCCCCCCCCCTTCTTCCGAAATGTTTTTCCGTCATGGCAGAAAAAGCAATAAAATGACCATTTTGAGGGGGCGCGCCTCTCGAAATTAACGATTCCACCCCTCACCTCTAAAACGTTTCTGATTACACGCCTGCTGCGTACGGACAGACACATACATAAAACAAGTGCGAAACAACATAGTGAATATTCTTGTATCCCGAAGTAGGACCATTTACATAAGAGTAGCACGTATTTTTAGTGGCTACACAGCACGTGCGCGAACATAGCTTATTACATACATGTACAAAACATGCGCCTATAGCTCCTCCGTGCAGATTAAAAAATTCAAGAACATGGTGTCATCCGATGACCGTAGTTACAAATGTTAATTTCAGTGCTTTCCTCGGATTAAAGCGCGAGTGGTTGCTATCGGGTTCTCAATTTCTCCGATGAATTGTCGTGCAGAATTCCTCCAGGTAGAATGCGAGTGTTGATTGGTCACCTACCAGCTTGTTAAAAAAAGAACACATGCTACGAGACGCCAAATGGCAAAACAAAATGTCCCACACTCGCAATCTTAAGCCTTTCTAGGTGTACATGCAAAGAGAGAGAGAGAGAAATAAATAAAAGGAAGAGACAGTGAGGTTGACCTAGAAGAACTGGTTTGCTACCCGGTACATGGGTGGGGAAATGAGGGTCGGAAAGAGGGTAGAGATAGAGAGATATAAAATAAATTAGAAAAATAATTCACATGCGCACACATGCAGGGTGTTCCGATCACAGTCGTTTGGACAGGCCGGTTGAACGCAAGAAGCGCAGGAGCACCTTCACAGCCTTCTTCTGCGACATAAAGTCCTGTCAGTAGCGCAGAATTCTTTCTTCCGAAATAGTCTGGTTATCCAGTTCGTCTAGTGTATTGTAGAGTGACTGTCCCTGCGAGCAGTATTGTGGGCATTCACACAGAATGTGCCAAGTTGTTCTGTCACTGCCGCAATGATCGCATGCAGCTGTGTCGGCCATAATTATACGGAACGCGTACGCATTGGTAAATGCGACACCTTACCATAATCTGCACAGCATAGTAGCGTCTCGTCGGCGAAGTTCCTGAGGAATTCGAAGACAGAGAGTTAGGTCTAAGGTACATAATCGTGCACGGGTGAAAAGTGACTTGTTCCATTGCGACGTGGTGCGCTTGCGAGCAAGCATGCTGAGTTTCCGTGCAGCATCAGTTCTCGAGAGCGGAATTGATATTTGATCGCTTTCAGTATGGGCAGAACGGGCAGCTCGACCAACCTGTTCATTTCCAATTATTCCACAATGACTTTAAAGCCATTGAAATGCTATTTTATGTCTTTTCTCATGAAAATGGTGAGTTTTTTCTACAATCTCGAATACCAGTTGTTCGTACGGGTCGTGGCGTAAAGGTGATAGAAGGGATTACAGTGCCACCTTTGAGTCACTGAAAACTGCCTATTTTGTGGCTGTTTATCGCTGATGAATTGTAATGCGGCACGAAGAGCTGTGAGCTCCGCTCCCGTTTATGTCGTAATGTGGGAGGTTTTGAATTTCCTTGTTGTGTCTTTTATTGGTATAACAAATGATGCCCTTGAACTCTTCTGTATAACAGGGCCACCGGTGTTTGCGCGTATACAGCCTCATATGTCTCGTATAACAAAAGCAGAGCAAGCTGCCTAAGAGTGGGTGACGACATACTTTTTTTTTGCTGGATGCCAGGCATAGTTAGCCTGATGCTAGCCTGAGTCAGGCACCAAGAAGGAGTCGAAGGCCTGGCGGCGGGTGTGAAGCATGTTGGCAAAGAATCACGATATGTGGTTGCCGTTTGTCAAAATGACACACGTGGTCTGTCTGCTGGTAAATAGGCTAGGTGGTGGCAGGGTGTCCGAGCAATATGCTTTATATGTGTCCTGAGTGTCTCAACGTCAATGCGTATCATGATGAGGTGGTCACCAGTGATTTTCATAGAAGCCATTGCCGACGCACTACGAGGCAAGCCGAGGCAAAACTTGAGTGCCTGGGACTGAACACTCTGTAGTGTTGCTAGGTTTGTTTTGCTTGCATTGGTCAATGCCGGTAAGCTGTACCACAGGAAAGCGAGAAACGGTATCCTGTACAGCTGTAGCATTGCAGTGGGTGACATTCCCCAAGTCTTCCCTGCAAAGACCTTCAGTAAATTACAGATGTTTATTAGCAATTCTTTATGCACGAAACGTGATCACTCCATGATAGATTCCTGTCACTTACGACGCCCAAAAACTTTGATTGATTGATATGTGGGGTTTAACGTCCCAAAACCATCATATGATTATGAGAGACGCCATAGTAGAGGGATCTGGAAATTTCGACCACCTGTGGTTCTTTAACGTGCATCCAAAGCTGAGCACACAGGCCTACAACATTTCCGCCTCCATCGGAAATGCAGCCGCCACAGCCGGGATCATTAATACTTATGGTGTACTTATTCATAGACTTGCGTGTAAAAGCTACGAGGGCGCATTTCTAAGAAGAAATTTTCAAGCCTCGATTTCGGAGGTAACGTAACGTTTCAGTGGCAGTTTTTTTATTCTCCTTCGCAACTGCAGGCGTGGTACAGCCGATGCCCAAACGCAGATATCACCTGCGTACATTGACTGTGATTGGCAGATGCTCAGTAAGAGCAATTAGCGTAAAATTGAACAGCACAGGGCTGAGTACGCTACCCTGGGGGCGCCATGGTGGCTGCAATCTGGAGAGGTTTGAATGTCTTCAGTGCTCACAAAGCATCTGTGCAATTGACAAATTGACGTATACATCGACGTATACATGACGTATACATTAACGTATACATGAATTGACGTATACATGACGTATACATCGATATATCCGACCACTTACTCCTACATTTTCGAGAGCGTTGAGAACTGCTTCATGCGTAACGTTGTCGTACGCCCCATTGACGTCTAGCAACAAAGATGCGCAGAAACGCTTACGGCCTTTCTCGTGTTGGACCTAAGTGACCAGGTCCACTACGTTGTCAATCGATGATCGACCACGCCGGAATTGTGCCATGACATCTGGGTAGATGTTGTTGCATTCCAAGTACCACTCCATGCGTCCCAAGATCATCCTCTCCATCCCTTTGCCTACACAACTGGCCAATGCGATCGGGTAATAGGATGAGAGCTCCATTGGTGACTTGCCTGGCTTCAGATGTGGAACTAGGCGACTTGTCTTCCAGCTTGTCGGGAGCGTCCCATCTTGCCAGGATTCATCGTACAACTCCAGGAGCGGGATTCTCGCGCGTTCGCTCAGATGACACAGGGCTCTATAAGAAATTCTATCAGGCCCTGGTACCGACGTGGGTCCACACAAAGCTAGATTACGCTGAGCTCAATGATGGAAAGGGGGCATATTTATGCGGGAATCCAGTGTTTGTGGACCGTTGGACGAAGGAATTATGCTATTAAGCACTGCGAGTGGCCCAGATAATCTGGCACAGATGTCTTCTGCTACGTCAGTGACGCGTTTCTGTTCAGAAAGTGCGAGAGCTCTGAATGGTGATCACTGAGTGGGTTTTGGGCGGAGACGACGTACCGTCTTCCACAATTGTGATAAAGGTTTTCGTGGGTCAAGTGAGTCACAAAAAGCAGTCCAACGTTGTGACTCGACTTTATCTATCCGGCGCCGAATCTTCTGCTGTATACGTCGAGCGATCCGTAAGTCTTCCATTGCCTCTATGCGTCGGTATATCTTCGTTCAGCACGCCGTCGGATTGCTCGAAGTCGTTCTTACTCGATGTCAAATTCTATTACTTAGGGAGAGCATGTGAGAATACTCGAGGGTGTCGTGTATTGTGCTTTTTATTATCTCCTCCATGTCAAGGGATCTGTTTGCTTGACATTGCTCTTCCACGAGCGACTGAAATTTCAACCAGTCCACTCTTTGAACAGTATCGCGTATCTTAACATGGGAAAATGCTTCAAATTTGACGTAAGTGCGAGTGTGGTCACCTCCATGCGTTTCAATGTCTGGTAACTACTCAGCATGCCTGACTGTTCACACCCTCAACGAAAAAAAAATAAAACGAAGCCTTGTCAGCGCATGAAACTTTGCTACTGCTGCTATCAGTAGCTAGGTCTGCGTGCAGGCTGTAGCCCTGTGTACGGTCGGAGTTTATTTGCGAGCAGCATCACGTGCACTTCTGACGAGGCCTCGTAGGACAAAGGCCCGGTCAAGGCAGCTGCTATACTTTGAGTCACGCAGAAACGTTGGACTACCATCATGTAGCAAAATGAGTTCGTTGTTGGAGGCGAAGGACACCAACTTTCTCCCTTTAACAATGGTCTTCGAACTTCACCAGATCGTATGATGAACGTTGAAGTCGCCGATTATAATGCATGGGTGAGAAGTTGCTGACAGGATACCTTGTAGTCTTGTATGGTCGATACGGCTTGACGGAGGGAGGTAGGCACGCACCCACAACCGGGATGGTAACTCTCTTCTTCACTGTTATACATATATATTGATTGTCGGCATGAGGTGACACCGGATGATGAATCTAGGTGAGGTTGCAGCGAATAAACATCAGAACTTTGCTATTGTCCGTAGTTGCAGACGACATGAGTGACTCATAACCAGAAAGTCTGATTTCGTTCGGCAAATTTGGCTCGCAGATGACAATGATGGGCAACTTATAGGTGTACATGAACCGACGGAAATCGGCGATGCGTGATCTCAATCACCGGACATTCCATTGAAAAATCGCTGCCTTTCGGACCTCTTCTCTGAAAGACAGTGGCTGGTGAGCCATTATTTATTCAAACGCTGCCAGTACTGGACTCAAAGCATCCAGTAATTGCAATGCAATTCTTGCTGACGTTGTGTGCATGTTGCTTAACAATAAGCGAATTGCGGTAATTAAGGGTCGCAGAAGAGCTATCCATTGCTGAACTGTGTTCCGCAAGTCCTCCATCGGCGCTGCTTGCTCTGAAAAATACGGTTTCTGCTGCAGCTCTTCTGCGCACTGTGTACGCGTAAGTGGCGGCCACTATTCTGTAGAGACTGATTTTACCCTTTGCTCTTTTTCAACGTCTGCGTTTGCCGTGCTGAAACGGCAGCTGGCGATTTTTCTTGATGCATCGACTTACTGCGTGAAGTTGGCGCTGTCCGACGTGAATACCTTCGATGGCGACGTCATCTTCACCAAAATTTCTCAGTGACTTTTTTTGTGGGTTGAGCTGTCTTGTATAGTTTGCTTAGGAATAGAAAATGTTTTTCTTTATTTGCGGACATTCTTTGGAAGAAGCCTTGTGAGCAACCTGGCAGTTAGGACATTTCAGTGTGGTTGCGCTACAGTTGTCTTCCGCGTGTGGTTCGGCGCACCGGGGGCACGCTGTGGAGCTCCTGCAAACACCCTTTACACGGTCGATCTTTTGGCAGTTGAAGCCTTGCACAGGTTTAGGAATAAACGGTTGAACTTGTTGACGAAAGTGGCCAACCGTCACGTAGGCGGCAAGACAGTAACTTTGAACGTTATTGTCACGCAACGTGTGTTACGAAGGCGTCCAACGCTAACATTGACGTTGTCCTGACTCGCTGGTTTTATAAGTATTGGAAGGTTTGCTTTTCGGATTGCCGTGTTAATATCGTAAATGACTCCTGATGTGGTCGCACCATTGGCTGGTATAATGGACCGAACTGCAATGTTTCCCAGTTGTGTTACGTGTTGCAATATGCTCGTTGCACACGGGTGCAGCACATCGATAGTCTAGATGTTTATTTTTGTATTTAGCCGTAAGTCTTTGATCTAGTTCGGTACGGTGTTCTCAAAATAGAGCGAACGTGCTTGCCTGTTCAGAACACGCAGACTTTCTGTAGCGTTATTTGGCACGAACAGGATGGAATGGGGCCATCGCTGAGGCGCTGTTTCACGGTTGCCGTACTTGACACCGACGATGGATTGACGATCCGTCGCTTGGCCTCGCGGTGCAGGACAGGCTGAAAGCCGTCGTCTGAGGACTCGCCGCAGGATGCGGAGTACAGCTCAGTGTCATCGCTCTCGCTGGATGTGTTTCCTCGCTTCCTCGAGGTAGTGGCCGTGGTCGAACCGGAGTCGGACGTCACCTCTTGAGAATGTACATCCATTACCGCAACGCACGGGGCAATACACCCCACCACTGCATCGAAAATTCCATAAAAGCACTAAGACGAGCAAGATGTGTTCTACAAAGAATCACTTCGTCTTCCTCCTTCTACATGCTATAAAATACTCGACAAAGCATTCGGAAGGGCGACTGCCACTGCAGCTCAATTAGTAGGGCATCCCACAAGTCATCCGAAGGTTGTAGGCTTGCTCTCAACCGGCAGCCCCGCCATGGTGGTCTAGCGGCTAAGGTACTCGGCTACTGACCCGCAGGTCACGGGATCGAATTCCAGCGGCGGCGGCTGCATTTCCTATACAGGCGGAAATGCTGTAGGCCAGTGTGCTCAGATTTGGGTGCACGTTAAAGAACTCCAGGTGGTCGAAATTTCCTGAGCCTTCCACTATGTGCGTCTCTCGTAATCATATGGTGGTTTTGGGACGTTAAAGTGCAGATTTCAACCAATCGTTCTCTACGGCAAGTTGTCAGCTACAAATAACATCCTTGAAGTAACAGAGCTGAGTTAGTTGGAGCGATCGACAGAGGGAAATTTTATTTACAGAATGATAGAGAGGTTGGCCTGGGCTACAGCATTAATTTGGCCTGCTATATTACACTAGAGAAGATATACAGGGCAGCGAAAAAGTAACAAATGACGATGGTAAGGTAAATAGAGGAGAATATAGTCCTGCTACGCTGGGGTAAATTTAAAGACGCGAATCCAATAGAGTGGCTTGTAAAAATGCTAAAGTACGCGTTCATGTTAAAATACCAGGCATCTAGACACGCATGCAAGAGAAAGGTGACATTTCTTATAGAAAATCGAGTGTGTGTGTGTGTGTGTGTGTGTGTGTGTGTGTGTGTGTGTGTGTGTGTGTGTGTGTGTGTGTGTGTGTGTGTGTGTGTGTGTGTGTGTGTGTGTGTGTAAGAGAAATTTGCGAAAGGTAAAAGTCGGTGTTAGTGGCGTCCCAGTTGTCGTCTCTCTTGTGTCCGTGTTTGCACTGCCAGTCTTCTAACGTAATTAACGTCCCCTTTACTATCCTTGGTTTCATTGCTCGTAGGTGTCATGAAGTTGTGTCGAACAAATAACAGGGAACCTTCATCCATTCCTCACTTTTTAAAATGTTTTTGACAAGCACTTAATGACCGTTAGCCAAACCACGTGCTCTCTCGTCGTATTTGTTTTAGTGTTTTACCTACGATGCGAACACCTTTACCTTGCCAACTGACCCAGATTTTATTGTCAGATACGCTCAAGTACCCCATACAGCATGTCTGTTTAGTGTGAGCTCACCTGGCACTCAGCCATGGTTTTGCCCGGTGGTGCTACAGACAGTATGGCGCACAGGGGTTCCCGACCACTTCAATTTATTCAAGGCAACGTGATTCATCGCGAATGTTCTCTCTCTCTTTATCTGTTTTTCAAACTTCAGCAAAAACTGAAAAAAAGGTGAGAACTAGAACTTTAGAGGAGTGTATACACACGGTGACGCTTTCCAACAACATTGTGAGATGTGGGCCAAGAATGCCCCTGTTATTTTTGATGTGTGATGGCATGTTTTCCTGAGACCGATGGTGCGACCACGTTATGCCACCGTTGCCCCGAATGAGCCAACATGGCCTTGATATATAGGCCCCTGGTGACATAGCACTGTTTACATGCGCAACATTTGCGCATGGGCTCTTATCAGGCATGCTCATTCTATATTACGGTATCTTGTGAGAACATATAGAATATGAAGTGTGGTACATAATATGCTGGAATCTCAAGAAGCAAGCCCAGCTGAAAGAATTATGCTACGCGACGCAAGTCAGATAAAAGGCGTAGTGCTGCGAAAGCTGAATACTAGGACGTATTATGTTTTTCTCTTTATATTCATTGAGGGCATGAGTGACTTCTATGGTAATGCACAGGCATAAAATATGGTTCAAATCTTTTTTTTGCATCTTTATTTAGTCTATTAGTATAAAAATGAAAATTTGTTTATGTTAGTAGTGGTACGGCTATCACCATATAACTCGTGAATATTGCCGAAATCACCACGTTTTTTTCGGTAAAGACCTAAGTTATCCATTTTTAGTAAGAGCCTGGTCTATACTACCGATGTTAGCGACGAATCATCTACGTTTTTAATTCTACTTCGTCATCAAAACACGATATCTGAGGAGCCCACGGCAAAAGCAATCTTTCGATCGCTTAACAATGCCTTAGACATCTACAACAAACACCATGGTGGTGGTATTTGAGCCACGCTAAAGCTCACATAAAAAAAACGCTTTACATAGTGGAAAGCGGTAATACAGCATCTGCTGAACAATACGAGCAGATAGATCAATAAGTACCAAACAGGAATGTTTCACTTTGGTATCACTTCAGATAATATAGGGTGTAACAATGAGTTTGACAAGTTGGTAACTACGTACCTTTCTTCCATGCAAGAAAAATTTCTCTGCCGGCAAACTCGAGGCAATTATGACCATCAGAAGCACAGTAAGATACCACAGCTACGCTGCACTTCACAAGACCTGTAGTTTTTTTTATACGGATCACACATAAAAACAGGTACATTCATGCACAAAACATTCATTAACATTATCAAAATGTTCATTCTTAAACCAACGGTTCAGGATGTTCAACGACCAGGCAGCTCACACTCTTAAATTTATCATACATTAGATATTTCCCTCTTTTTTACTTGTCCTAAGCCAGTGCAGCTGTTCACAGATAATAACGCTGTGAAGAAGACGTTGTCACTGCTGGAACATGGGGTATATGAGCCCATATATAAAATAAGTACTCATGTGTTAACTTACGCTGTTCGTGTGACATGAGCAACAAAATGCACAACCAATTTAGTAAGCGAAATATACATCTAGATGTTCTAAACAAGAAACCAGCTTCTAGTATGTATGGCATGCAAAATATGAAGGACCACTCCTAAGCGACCGTATAATTCAATGCTTTTCCGCGCTTCTCAAAGATTTCAGGTCATTAGAGATCAGTGATTTCGTTTGAAACAACAGCTTGACTCACGGTGTCAAGCAACTGATTACACCTGCCGAAATCGGCTCTGGCAATCTGAAGGTTTACAAAAGAAAACAGAACGAAACATCAAAGCACTGTTTCGGTCTCCGTAAATTCTACAGCCACGCACAGTCTGAGCTGCGGTGCTAGCTGACCCGAAACAGCCATAGGTCTGCGGCCTCCACAGCGCCTCCCAAGCAAGCAACGCACGAGCGAGACGCGCCGACTCGGCACGATCTAAATGAGTCGAGAACGCACCCTCCCGGACTCGCCACGACGGCGCGACAAGAACACCGTCTCGGCCGAACCCTCGCTGTTAGCTCGCTGTGGTCGACCCTGCGATAGCGGGGAAGGGAGATGGAAAACACTGACTGCAAAGCGCGAAGCTGTCTCAGACCCCCGCGTTAAGGCCCCGGCCCGTTTTTCCCCTGAATCAGGGTTTATTTCTGGACCGCCGGAGAGTCGACAGATCTCTTTCTTCCTTTCCCACCGTCGACGACCACAGCCTCGCTCTACCTGGCCCTTCCCCTCACGTCTACACACTTTCTCCAAAGCCTTCTTCTCTGTTGCGAGCCACATATCCTTGCCTTCGGCCGGAGCCGGATAGATAGTTGCGCCCAGGAACACCACGTTCGTGTTGTGTTTGCTCCACGCTCTTCGCGGAAAGTGTAGCGTGTGGCCGACGTCCTCGGAGTTTCCTGAAGGCGCACGTTCCTACGGCGCGCAAAGGCGAGCACGGTGTTCGGACCACTATCGACTCGAGCACAAAAGCCGGTGGCTTACGCAGTACCAGCATCGAGGTGCCCTTCGCATCGAAGACCACAGCAACCTCCTACCAAGACCTTGTGAGCAGAAAACCGTGTCGCTTCTTTGCAACATCATTCCTCCCTCCCCAGGTTTTCTTTGCCGGCGCCTTCGCATGCAGCGTCACCGCATCGGGAAGCAAAAGAAATACTTGCGCGACCCGGCTGCTTTGTGTTTCTTTGTCTTGTTACGAGAGTGCTCTGCTTCAGTTGCTTCCGCACGCTTTGAGACAGTTTTAGCTTCGAGCTGAAGTGGCCCACCAGGGTTGAAAAAAGAAAAAAAAAGCGATAAGAAAAGTAGTCATGGTGTCAAGATTCAACCGCCTACATCGGCAACTCGAAGACAGCCAGCTTGAACGCTTTTGTATTTTTAATTACTTTGAGTAGCGAGCGGTCCCCTTTGAAGGTCAGTGTGTTTTGTGTTGCAGCATGCGGCTTATTTCCAAGCGTCGATTGCGAGAAGCAAGAAGGTTCTTATGTATCACTGTTTTTGGTTGAGGATAGAAAAAACCTTTGACAATACTCAAATTCTGATTGAGAGCGACTCTCTTCACGCGCCCGTGAAATTCAGGGGTCAGAAATATACTGAGCAGAAACGATTAAACAAAATAAACGAGCGTGAGACAAAGCCCTCTGCGAAGGAATGCATTGAGAAATTAAACATCAAACGTTTTGTGGACAAGTTGCTTTTAATGATTAACGCAGAAATTCTGTCTCGTGCAGCGAAGTAGCTCATGCGAAAGGGGTGAGCAAGAGTAGGGCCATTAAAGTTTCCGGAACTCCAAAAATTCAGCGCACCGATTTTACGACTTTCACCCCGCGTTCTGCAAAGCCATTACCAACAAAGTTAGAACGTGAGGCACAACAGAAACGCACGGAAAAACAGCACTTTGTTTCGCGCTTTGTACGGGGCATTACAAACCCCGCTTGAAGAGTGGGTAGAAAAGTTTCGTCGTTCCTATAATTCGCTTCCCTGGAATTCTAGTTAGCAAATAAAATATACAGGCACAAACTCAGTTACAGAAACTAATTTTGCGAAAGCTCTGGTATTTTATTTGCATGTATGAACTAAGTTTATCCCATTGTAATAGGTTATGCATTTTATTGTTACCTAAACTATTTTTCTATGTCTGAGTTTGCAATGACTCGTAGACCATATGAAAAAATTTACTACACCCAAAGAAATGTCAAAGAACGTGAATATTCATAAACTTTTTATACACATATACACAATAGCTTCTAGTCCCTATGTACGCTAGTTATACAAAACTTTCAATGCTCTCTTGGCTTAACGAGATACATGCAGCAGGCATATTCGTGATCATGCACGTATACATTTAATTATCGGATCTTATCTCCAACAAGCCCGTAAAGGCCATCAACATGGGTCTGTTATCTAGGTAGGGGAGGGCGAGATTCAAGAGTAAAATGGGTCCGGATTTGCGTTAGTTCTACAATAGTTGATGATGTTTAGCTCACGTTTCTTTTACTGCTATATCATAGGGCTTTTGCGGGACACAAGACGAAGGGATTATTTGAAATGTAATGAACTGAAACTTATCAATATTAGATGGAAAGATTTTCATGAACAAAGATACTCAAGCTGTAGTGAAAAATGAAACAGCAAATATATAGTCGTACCAGGAAACACCTACTTTGGAAAGTCTGGCGAAGTTCTGCAGGCAATCATTGTACATTAAGAGAGAGGTCGACGCCTTTGCGAACACTCTACTCTACGTACATGAAGCGAACTATTTTTATTTCCGAGCGGAAACTGAGGCCTTGATGCAGTATACACGTTCATGCTTAGAACATTAACTTTGCTCAACGAGCACGTTTCGAAGCTTCGAAAATGCAGGTGATAATTGATTAAGCCGCGTGTACGTTAAAAGTTGATATAGTTAATAGTTAAAAGTTTATATATGATAACGCCTAAAGAGAGCAATCGATAAACAATTTTCCACTTCGTACTTGGCAGCGTTTCATATTGCGTTGTCTTTTTTTTTTTTCGAAGAAGCAACATGTGTAGCGATGTCGCTTAAGTGTTCGTGATTCGCTAAAAAAATTGTTTCAATCAACAAGACCGGGATACAGAGCCAGCTTATTATGCTTATCAACGAACAGCTTTCCTTCACAACTTCGTCCCAGCCGTTATAGGCTTTCTTTGCTCACCAGAAATGATGGCGAATATATTTTACAGAGTTAATGCGGCTTTACGTTGCCCCGGCAGAGTACGAGAAAACAGGTCGCGTGCAGGGACTACGGCCCATTCAGGATGAAGTAATACACAAATGTGTACACAGGTAGAAAGTACCACAAGCACAAAAGTCTATACGCTTAGAACGCGGCTCGGTTGATTGCGCCCCGGCGGAATGGCTCGGAGAACTATTCGGAGGATTTGCCGGAAGTGTGCTACAGTGTTGGTGCAATCGGACAACCCTCAGCTTCATCACCTTCACCTATCAATCTTCTACTCCTTTTCCTCACTGCAACAATCTCGATATGCGCAGGAGTCGTTGTGCCTCCATCGGCTCCCGTGGGACCACTGGTGATCGAAGAAATCACCGAGAACTCAATTCGACTGTCCTGGAAGCCGCCCCTCAACGACGGTGGGGACGCCGTCGCTAATTACATCGTCGAATATCGAGATGTGTCTGCTGCTGAGGTACAAATTTGCCCATATTGTTGAAGTGTTTGCTATGACTCCACTGCAGCTTACTTGCGTGATCTGACTGGGAAAATGAGTCTGTTTCACTTGCTTAGGTGCCCTAACTTTACCATGAAGTGTATTTATTTATTACTTTTGTCTGTTTACTTGAACGTTCGGTCTGTTTTAGGTATAAGTTTATCTGTGAAATTCACTCGAATAAATTTTGTGTGAAAAAAAAGTAGCTGGCAGCCGCTGAAAGTCCCAAAAATATGCTTCGTATACATCATTTATATTTAAGATCTACCACCTCTCCGATTCAATAGGAGACGTACTACTTGCGAACCAATGGAGTCCGTTGGTGTAAGAATATTAATTACTCGTATATGCACGGACGTTGTAAAGCGTTTTTTTTTTCTGCTTTGAACATTCTTTTTTTGAGAGCTTTTCTATATTTTCGAATAAGCTGTCCGCTATCACACTTGACAGGTGTTTTTTCTTGAATACAGGGCACCTTAACACAGCGGAATAGTAAAAAAGGGTAAGCTTGCAAGCACCGACGCAAGATTTGAAATCGCAACAACACAACACAGCGCGGTGTTTGCATAGTCTTGGTCCCTATGTCCTCTTTTGCATCCTACTTTGCGTATAGTTTTGGTCGTTATGTCCTTCTTGAATCCCTATCAACCAGCTGAAATTTATGTAGGCTAATACCTAGCTTGAAATGGCGCTTCGCCTGCCAGAAAGAGTACATGGGTTCGAAATACTACTTAGGTAATACATCACTTCGATGGGAGCTCCCGTTTCTCGATATTGCGGAATGCCTTGCGCTCAGTTCGGACAAGTATAGCTTGAGCTTGGCTTCGCCCCCAGAGTCATTGCGTGAAGATGCCCACTCCCTTTCGCCTCCGGCGCAGATTGCCAAGTTCTCTCTGAGGACGCCTGACGCCCGAACCCGTTTCACCGTCGAGGATCTCAAGTGTCGCCACTTCTACGTATTTCGAGTCAGCGCCGAGAACCAAGCCGGAGTCGGCGACGCGCTCGTAGACAAGAAGCCCGTCCGAGTACAGGCAGCACCCAGTGAGTTTGGCACGCATTGTTTATTGCGCGTAATTATGTATAACAGGTTGTGCGTTGTGGTAAATTTAAAAACAAAGCGATTGATCACTATGCTGCTGGCTTGTAAAGAATTAACAGTTGAATGCCTTGGTGAGAGGTTCCCGTGGCCATTCTTCTTTAAGTTTCGTGAAAAAGTATCGCCTGCCATACAGATGCTATTTCTCGCCTGTTGTAGGGCAGTACCCTCACATCAACGTATTTTCAGCATTTTTAAGTATATTGGAAAAATTACGAAGAAGTTCACTCTCCCTCTTACCGTGTAAGCATCGAGTAAATGAATTTCCTTAGAGCAGTAGCCAAATTCAGATTTATTATGAAGGCCTCCTAAATGGGTTTCGCTCATTCAGTGTACCTGTAGTGAAAAATAAGTGGCGTTATTGAATGTGCCAATACATGTGAAATTGCGCAGTTGGAAAAACCACATCTCTGTCTTTAAAGCAATGTACGTCCCAGTACTATATTAGCTTTCTTATCAGTCAGATGAAATGCGCTCAGTGCAATATTTTTGAGAACACAATTCGTATAGTGATGTACTGCTGCCTCTCTATATCTCTTTCTCTTGTTTATTTTTTATGCACTCATGGGGGGGGGAAGTTAACACTCTCTGACTAAATACTGCAGGGGCAGAGTAGTTTACCAAGTCGCTATCACAACGAATCACAACTCCTGTCCTAGCATCGATGTTCTGAAGGTGAATAATGAAGTCATAGAAGAGAGTGAAATGGGACTTCACGTGGCTAGCGGAACGTACAACAACATATCCACAGAGATGTCTAAGTTGGGAATATGTGACCACTTGCAAACAATGTGCAGATTGATTACGAGTCTTTCAGTTGACAGCTCAAGCTTAATTGATGTCCCTCGTCGTTTCGCAATGTCTTCTTACTATTGCTTACTCGCGACACTGCAGAGAAGCCTCCCGCTCCTGATCCGCCCGTGGTTGTCGTGCACCCGACCATGCCTGACGCGTGCATCGTGACATGGGCGCCCCCGTGTGACGGGGTGACCCTGTACGTGCTCGAGCGATGTGACCTGGTGGGCGACGTGTGGATTGTGGTAAGCCAGCAGCGAGAGGCCGAGTTCGTGGCGCAGAACCTGGTGCCCGGCATCGAGTACTCGTTCCGCGTCAGCGCTGAAAATGAGTGCGGCATGGGCAAGTGGTCCAAGCCGTCCGAGCCCATTGTCATCACAAGGAAAGGTGAACACGTAGCGAGTTTCAAGTTCTTCCCCAGTGTAACGTAAACACATCACTACAAATAGAATGCTTTCAATTCTCGTGGACTGCTTCACAGTACCACTTGTGTGATGCCAACTGGGTTTTTCTGTGCTAGTGTTTTCAGTCTGTAGCAGCCGAAATCAGGCACGGCACTCGAATTGTTATGAATAAAAATGACTGTGGGAATGCGATACTCGTTTCTCGTCTGATTTTCAGGCACTGCCCAAGGAACTCAAATACTTTGTGTAACCGCAAAATAACACGGTGCTCATGATTTGACAAAAAGATTTTTCACACAGCGGGTACATTTTTTGCGGTGATATCTAATATCAAAAGATGTGTCACATGCTACTGAAAGAAAGTGGACGCTATTTTTGTAAATACACTATCTTTCGTGAACTCAGATTGCCTAACTTCATGCCACCAGAGGGCTTTTTATCCTATATTTCACTCTTGTTCTTCTAATTGCCTATAATGTACCTGAGCATCACCACATTAGTTTGTTGGGAAGACTGATTTTATTCGCGTGGATAAAACATGCTGTTCATTGCACATACAGCGCAGCTCCAATTGTAAGTCTGTCGTGAATGCATGCAGCGTAATTCTGAAGTACTTGTTGATTGTTATTTGCACTATTTGACTCAAATACTGTGTTCAAGCGTTGAAACTCGGGAGAGTTCGTAGGACATAACTGAATATGCGAACAGCGCAAACTAGAAGTAGGTACAGCTTAACTATAGACAGAAAAAAAAAACACCTTAATGCTCTCCCATCCTACTTTGAATCCTGTAACATTTTTTTCCTAGATAAAAGAGCTCTTTGCTGTTCTTCTTTATTGCTTCCGTAGTTACGCCGTAGCTCATTCTAGGTTGCACTGTTCATATATTCAGTACTGTGTTGCAGCTCTATTGGGCTCCCTTCTTTCTTTTATGCTGGTTTGAAGAAATAAGTGATAATTTAAAGCAGGAGTAATTAGATGCACACTTTGGTCGCTAGTGTAGTATCGATACTAGGTGGCTGCAACGCACGACAGCTACATTAAATAAATATTTAAAAGCTGCTTCCAACTTGGTTGCTGTTCCGAAACTCAAGGCTGAGCAAAAGAATTTTCCTAATTTTAAAATAAATTCAAATGAAACCTTCACTTTTAACACGTCTTTCATGCTTGACTAAGCATTTGTCAGGTCCTCTGCTCAGACGACAAGAGGTGAGCTTCAATACCATTTTTTTTTTCACTTGTGGCACATAAGCAAGGTACGTGTATTTGTGTGCGTGACTTATGTCACAACGTATCACATCGAGTGATATATGGTGGACAAAAACCATATAAAGCAGCAAATAAACATATATATTATACACGATCGTAAGCGGTTAATTGGATGGTCTCTAAGGTTTTGTTTTATTCTTTTCAGTTGCATCGATGACAGCGCCAGAGTTTACCAAGTTACTCTCCGACGTGAACGTTCTTGTTGACAATGATGCGTGCTTCACATGCCAGTTTACAGGGAAGCCCACGCCAGAGATCACATGGTAACAGGTTCTCTAATAATAATAATAATAATAATAATAATAATAATAATAATAATAATAATAATAATAATAATAATAATAATAATAATAATAATAATAATAATAAAACAGGAATTGAATGCGTCTTAAACAAAGATATGAGGCATGTCGCATTGGGAAAAGTATGATTATTTTGTATGCCTGCACTCATTTTATTTGAAGGGCACATAATCAAGTACACGAGTGTTAAGATTAGCATATGCAGAGTTCTTCGTTAGGTGGAGGTGGGCGAGAGGGAGCATGGTTTGTCAATTCCTAAAGATATTAGGCTTAGTCATGGATGCGGGAAAAAAAATGAAATGATGTCATGCTTCTCACAAAGGTCCAATTTTGGTCCCCGGCTTCTCGGGCATCATTACTGTCGAGTTTTACATGCCAAAACCACGATATGATTATAAGGGACGCCGTAGTGGAGGGCTTCGACAATTTCAACCACTCGAGATTCTTTAACGTGCCCCTAAACCTAAGTTCAAAGGTATTTAGCATTTTCGCCTCCATCGAAATTGCGACCGCCCCAGCAAGGATTATATCCCGCGACTTGGGGTTAGCAGTCGAGTGGATTGGCTTCTCGGGAGTAAATGCAAAAAGTAAGCTGTTATTCGAATGCAAGTTCAAAGGTCTTCGTGCGTCATTGTCGTAAAAAAATTGTGTAGATTAACGCGACAGGTCCAACAGAGTAGAAATTTTGTGGCAGACCTGGCACCCCCTCTGATGATGAAATGTGCCTTTGATGCTTTCGAATAGAAACTGACAAATTACCCTTTACCTTACGGAGACAGAGTTGTACATACGTAATGACACTATAAACTAAATTGGCCAAGGCGACTCAAGCTCCGGCCACAGATTATGACCGATTAAGGAATGCATTTAAAACAAAGGTTCTCACCCTTACTGCTCTATTAGAAAGCTTATTGATAATGCGAAGTATTCCTGAGAGCTACTGGTGCGGGCAATAATATTGCAGTTTGGCCGGATATACACTGCGACCTTTGTTGCTCAATAAACAATTGTATCGGGCCAGTTGGTAAGAATCAATCTTGCTAGGAAGCGCAGCCACTATTACAAAGAACACACAACACAAGCGCTTGTGTTGTGTGTTCTTTGTAATAGTGGCTGCGCTTCCTAGCAAGATGGACTTTTGTTGCACATAAAAAGTATCCAACTTTCGCTGGGCCAAAAAACCATGAATGAAATGCCTCCGACATCACTCCCGTGACGCTATTCTTTTGTTTTCGAAAAGGTACAAGGGAGGTCAAGAATTATTCGAGTCACCACGTGCGGACATCGAGACTTCTCTAGCCAGTTCGACACTGCGGCTCAAACAAGTGCGCCTCGAAGACAAGGGCAAGATTGAATGCCAGGCCCTCAACAACGCCGGTTTGAAAACGACGTCGGCGAAGTTGACGGTTTTAGGTAACTCTGATACATCCCATGCCATCATTCCCCCATCGAGATTTCCCCGGGGCATTAACTATAACAATCCTTTGCATGATATCTGTACATTAGTTGAGCACACAAGCATGGCTTGTTTTTTTTTTCTCCTTTTTCACTTTAAATGGCATGCCATACCCAATGAGCAGTTTAGCGTAGCATACCGTAACATACTTAGGCTGCAAGGAAAGCAGAGGAAGGTGTTGTTTCGTTACACCACTACACATTCTTTTGCTTCCTTTATTTTATAATGTTTTAGTTGAAGCGAAGTTTCTCAAATACTTTTATAGTGTTAAGATAATGTACGCTTTTACGCCTCAGTAAGGATATAATCTTCGGAATAGGCTACTTCACCTTTTTTTTTTTCAGCAACTCTGTGTGCTGTATATCAATAACTCTGATATTTTAGACCGCAAACGTTTCGTGATCACTTCTTTGTTTACAGGCATGACCACTTGTTGATTTTTTTTTCTTCTTTCCAGCGCCACCAAAGTTGATCAGCTCCCCTGCCTACAAAGACGGCCTCATATTCGATTCCGGTGAGACGTTGCGAGTCAAGCTGTCCTACACGGGCCACCCACCCCCGACGTTTCTGTGGAAGCGCAATGGCCAGCCTTTGAGTTTTGACGACCCTAACTGCTCGGTGACCGTCGACAGCGAAGATCAGACGATACTGTTCAAAATCGTGGACGCAGATTGCAATCACCGGGGCACTTACTCGCTGGAAGCAATTAACGAGCATGGTAGTGACGCGTTTTCAGTGGACATAATGATAACAGGTGCGTTTCTCGTTGCTCCTTGTATGCATTCCACCATCGCTGTCTTGCTTGCATTGATGAAGTGGATCATTGATTAATGTATACTTTATATCGCGTTACATTAACTTCAAAGGCAGAGCAGCTAAATCTTAAACAATAGTACTTGGCTTGTCGGAACTTCAGTGAAGACTTAGAGCACTGCCAGTCAGTCAGAAATGTATACACGTACTGCAGCTACAAGTAATGTCTGTCTAATTTTCCGCAACGCTAGAAAACTTATATTCATGCCACATCTGAGTTTAACATTGATCTAGTAGTAGGAGGTGCCAAGCTTCCTCACTGGTATGTAAACATAAGTAGCGGAAGCTAATTGAGAGATATTTCAGTAAAAATGAATGCGGTATGCATTCACCTATATGGATTTGCAATCCGTTTACGCATTTTTTACCTTTTTATGTTTCATGTTTTATAAATTTACTTAATATTTACTTTTATGTTTTCAACAACCTGTGTATATATAAAGACCTGTGCTTTATACTATAGGCGAACCCGACCCTCCCACTTTGCCACCAGAAATTACTTCTGTGGATTGGACCTCATGCACGTTGGCCTGGAAGCCAACGGATAATGATGGTGGCAGTCCCGTCAGTAGTTACGTCGTCGAAAAGCGCCTCGTGAGCAAAATATTTTTGTCTTCAAATTCAATTTGACAAATGCTTAGACAAAGGCACAATTATTCAGAAGAAGCACTCCTTTTTCTTTACAGATGGACAATGAGCTTTGGCTAAAAGCGACAACCACCCATCACGAACACTGTACAATTTATGGTCTGGAAGAAGGCGCCAAGTATGCATTTAGACTGCGAGCGGTCACCGTTTACGGGACAAGCAAGCCAGGTCCTAGCACAGAGCCCGTTAGCTTGCCACGACTGGACTCCAGGGGCGACACGCTAGCCACAGAACTAGAGTCAACGGAACAGACTGAAGCTATCGCAACGGAGCAGGAGTTGGATTCCATAGAAGAAGACGTTACACTAACTGTCACCAAGTACGACAGCGATGACCAGCGTTCTTCGCTTGACGTTGACGAATTCCTGAACGAAGACGCAGCTGTTTCTGAGGTGGTGTCCCAGGTTACAGCTCCGCTCGCGCCTAGCGAACTTAGCGACTACGAAACCCTCGTTCCCAGCTCGACAGTCAAGGTAGAATCTGGCGAAATGTCCGAAATCGACAACGACACACTGGCAAAACGTGCCAGTCTCGAAACCAGCGACGTTGCTGTGTGCAAGGCAGTTCCGATCGCGGAAGCCGCTGTCGCAGCAACCAAAGAAGAACCACTACTGGAAGCACCATTGTCTGACCGTAAGGAGGCTGTCGCACTCCGCTTGAGGGAACACTCGTACGAAGTTATTCCTTACGCGGGGGATGATGTTTTTGACCTCTCCCTCGAAGAACAAAGGTACGAACAGGCTACGTATGGTTACATTCCTCTCACCGTAAGCTGTACAGTCACTGTCTTAACATGGCAGAACGCTGACGATACACCCTCTGTCAAGAGGCACGCAGACGCCGAGCATTCTCCTGGCATTCACCTCGTGCCTCACACATTTCACCTTGTCGTCTTTTCGCCTCCTCTACTTCTCGACCAAACCCATGAAGTATCAGCCCCGCAACCTCCGGAAGGAATCACAGTCAGAGTGGTCACTCTTGCTCAGTGGAACATGTACAGGAACCTGCTCCCCGAGTCATCTTTTCTCATCATCGACGTTTCGGAACCACTTCTCGTTCTGGCACCTCCCCTAGCACTCGAGTCCGCGGGCTTGTTCGTGGACCCCGAGAGGAGACTGCCCATAGTGTGCCGTTTCACTCTCAGTGAGCAGCTACCGCTTGCAGTCAACTATATCATCGATACGCTGCTGACCGAATCGAATCTCCGCAGGCTCCAGCACCCGTCTCGCGCATGCTGTTCGGTGGAATACATTGAAGCTGTGCCCAGTCCCATGGCGATCATAACCACAGTCAAGCCGACCGAACCAGTGCCAAGAATTGTAACGCCGCAGGTGTCGCCCGAGCTGCTGCTAGAGCACCCGATTTACGAAAAACGGCGTGAATTGCTCTCGGCTTCACCAGCTGACTCTGGAGTGGATACAAGTTTTGGCTACCAGCGACCGATCATTAGGAGTTCGAAGCCGCAAGCAGGCGAGTACGATGAAGTGTTCTACATGCACGACGCGCTGTACTACAAGAAGGCCGCAAGAGTGAAGGAGTTCGACGTACGTACGAGAAGGTCGTACTCCAGGAGGATCACGTCACTCTCCAAAAGCATCGAGCACGACTACAGTGTCAAGACGACAAACATTGACAGGCTAGAAAGCCGAATTTCATCGGAAATGTCCAGCCTGGAGCGTGACCTGGAGCTTCTGCGATCGATGCAGAGCATGCTCCGTCGAGAACTTAAGACTAGAGAGCGACCTTCAGGTGACCAAAACGGTGGTAAGGAAGGCACCAGCGGCCGGAAGCCGGAAGGTACTTCAGATTCGTCGGCGACGTCGCGCGTCAGGCCATACCCGGAGTCAGGATCTCGAGGCTACATGTCCAGGCGACTGTCGAGAAGCGACTCGTCCGATTCCGAGGAACCACAGCCGGTAAAGCTACGCGCAAAGCAGCAGCCCCAGGGTGAAGCACCCCGTTTCGTGACTCGCCTCGACAACCGCATTGCACCCAGTGGCTACCGAATCAAGCTCCATTGTACTGTGGTTGGTGATCCGATGCCCCAGGTTACGTGGCTGAAGAATGGCATAAAGGTGACGCCCGACATCAGACACATGGAGATTACTGTCGTAAGTATAAGCAGCGGACCAAAGCTTGCTTTGGTGCAAACAGCATTCGTCCTTCGGACGCCTAAAGTTCTTCTTCACGTCTTCCACATGTTACAATATAATACAGTAGATGGGGGCTTTAAGTCCGGTGCCTTATTGGTGTACAAGAGGTGAGTTAGCCCCGCTTCTAAACAAGCTTGAAAATCCTAAGTGAATGTAAGATGAGCGAAATGACGTTACCACAGTGAACGAGTGTGCGTGTTTGTACGTTTGTGCTGTTTTCAATGAATCTGTCGATGAAGTTCATTTTCCCTTCAGTGCAACTCGATCGATCATATGCAAGAATGCATGGAAGTAGCCGTAATGCAGAGGAATATATTTGCTTACCTGCATTCATTCATTTTCCGCTGCTGTGTTAGATATGGTTCTTTTCTTCTCTTTGCCTTACAATATAGACAGACTTTGGGATGTGTAGTCTTGAAATCTACAACGTAAAGCCGGATGACACGGCCGAGTACACGTGCCACGCTGTGAACGCTTATGGAGATGCCACTACAAGTGCCTATCTCCGAGTCACAGGTAAGCTGCCACGAAAAACATGCCTGAACGCGTACCGGGTAAATGGGTAAAAAAGTGTAATCATGAAATGTCATCACTAATCAATGAATCAACATTAATGACAGAAGTGGGTAGCAGCCCAAAATCAGTCAAATTAGAACTCTATTGCCTAACTTATTATTTTTTTGAATGGTTGCGTCTACAGCCGTTCATTATCGCAACTCGTTTTCTGCCCAGAGTATTCTGAAAAACTTAGCCGCGATGCAAAAGTAGCATCACTATGCTGAATTCATTTGTTAGACTGCTGCATAGTTTGATTTATTCATTCTCAATACAACAGGATTCTGATTCTTTACTATAATAACTATATAGGGGACTGATGTGAGCGTACATCTTGGATGTACTGCTTCGCAAAGTCAAGGTATAAGACGGCACCGGTAAAGGTCTTCTTTCATTTTTCGTTCTTAACTTGACTAGCGTAGCGACGGACTTCGGAAAATTCCCAAAAGTTTTAAAAGTTAGCAAGGAGCGCTACATGGTGCCAGCTTTTCAACAGATTTCAATTGACAAATTAGTTAATGGCGACGATTAGTGATGTGAAACGTAATCGTCTGTTAAGCATTTCGTAACAAAACGGGGGATGGTAGCTAAGAAAAATTAATCACATACGTTTTTTTTGAGACTCTTCTAAAAGTGCTGGTCGGTCTTTGGGATGCAGAGTGCTGACTCCAAACAAGTGAGTGAAAAAAGAAATAAAACTAATGTTTTTTACAACGTTGCACTACAAAAAGAAAATAGTGCAATGGGGAACACGCACAAGAGCAAGCAAAAAAAGAAGTAGTCTTACTGTCTGTATGAAGCTTTCTCTCTTTTTTTTTTTGCAGGTGAAAGGGATGAGACGCCAGAGGAGCCGAGATTTGAGTCGTGTGCCCCGGACCTGAGCGTTAGACCTGGTGGGAAGGCTGTCTTCTCTTGGAGGGCAACCGGGTCCCCAACACCTACGCTGAAAGTGTAAGCGAAGAAGCCTTTATTTCGGCCCAATCATCTCAGCGCTTACGCGTTTAAACAACGTAAGCAGTAAAAGGACACGAGTAAGTTCTCCGGACGAAAGCAGCCCGCGAGTGAAGCTATAAGAGGCGAAATTGTAAACAGAGTAAACTGCTAGGAGAATAAGCCAGCCAGTCCACTCAAGCACAAGGAAGATATTTACTGAGACGAGCTGCCTAATTGACTGGTGAGAACTTGTAAACTTTGCTCTTAATTATCCGAAGTTCTTTTCACGCCAACAAGAGTTTTAGATGCGGAGCATCTTATACTCGCGCCTTGTAGTGCGCCGTCCGCGTCGTCCGCGCCGTCCACACCGCTTCTCGAACATTCGACAGCTGACGCGCGCGCATGCGCCGTCGCGCCGTCGCCCACTCTTCCACCATCTGTGCATCCCTTCCTCCTCTACACACCGCGCGCGCTTCACTCCTCCACCATCTGTGCACCCTTCCTCCTCTACACACCGCGTTCGACATCTACAATTCTCCTGATTCTCCAGTGGACGCGCATGTGGCGTCGCGCTTCGAGAACATTCAACAGCTGACAGTGCATGCGCCGTCGTGCTGTATATATACTCAAGGTCGGCGCTCGCTCGCTCAGTTGCCGCTCGTCGGTTGGTTTGTACGGCGCGTCGACGTCCAAGGTCGCGGTGAAATGAATTCCAACGAATCCACAAACACAATGATCGACGTCCCTTCGACCAGCGCCGCCCTTTCGCATACGTGTGTACGTGTTCACTCATTTAACACCCCCTCCTACAACCACGTTAACCAATTTAGCCATCGACCCAAGTAAGTCGCAATTTAACACCCCATTTCACAACCACGTTAACCAATTTAGCCATCGACCCAAGTAAGTCGCACTTTAACACCCCGTTAACCAATTATATGGTCCGCATCCTCCTCAGTGTTCCCCGAGGGAAGCTGCGGGCAATTTTTCGTTCCCTTGGTCGTTTATTTAATGAACCTTTGTTTTTTTATTTTTTAACAAGATGCAACTACCTTGCCAGTTTTAAGAAAATTTCCCAACATGTTTCTGAAAGATTACATCGCGATCCAATTATTTCTAATGGCCATTAGACGACGCGCCTTGCATGCTTTGTCCTAAGGTGGCTTCGAACAACTGCTACAGTAGCATCTCAATCACTGGCTCCTTACAGCGCTTGATATTTACAGCCTGCTGTTATCAGTCGAGGCGGCTGTACCAGGCGTTAAGATATATAATTGAATATCATTCAGCATAGTTTAAGACATATACTCCTCGAAAAGCCTGAGTTATTCGATGGACAACTATAAGAAATCATAAAGAAAAATATCAAAGTTATAGTCACTCTCTTGCAAGACACACACAACACGAAATGAAGTGACGAGAATGAACGGCAGCATATTGACGTGCCACTCTCTCATTTCGCCGTTATCTTTCTCCACGCTGTGCTTGACTTGGGATAAATTACCAACACGTCCAAACTTCCACCTCAAGTGAATTCACATCGGTCAGGGAATATTTAACGCTCACGGTTCACACATGTGTTTGCGCTGGCGTCAATATAAGCTAGTCTCTACGTTTACCAGGCCATTGTGCTGAGGCAAGTCAATCGTCAATGATATTCAGGGCCACCTAAAGTTGAGGTAGGTGGAGTAGATTTTAATAAAGACCCCCAATGAAGAGGCTAACGCTATCAAACGACCACACCGAGTAGGTGATAATATGTGGCATTGAAATCTCTACGCATGCGGAGGTAGCTTGTAGGCGGAGGCAGGTCGGTTAATAAACTCCTGTGCATAAATTTACCGACATGAGATCGCTAGCAGCCAATTAACGCTATCAGCAACACGCTGCTAGTACGGATCAAATGTGTACTTATAGGCATGTTTAACAATTCTCCGTAATATAATGAAAGCAGTATATATGTTGCCATTTTGTGCGCTCTAAGGTTACCGTCTATTCTTAACGACGCCAATATGGAGATGAGGGCCTTGGAAGAGCCGATTAAAATTCGGAGCACTTACCCACTTTCTTACTTTTATTTTTCACGTAGGTGTGAAGAGCGAAGGCACTGCATGCGATGTCGCAAGGACGGTGCGCTAAACGACCACCCGCGTCATTCACTGCGTTTGCAGCTTCCACGCACAATATTTACGTATATACATGCTCCAAGGGACCCCCCCTCCTCTCCCTTGAAAAAAAGAACATCTTAAAGGCAATATTCTGTCAAGAGGATTGCAGAAAAGTCGTTAGGAAAGCTACAAAGGCAAGAGAAGCCTTAAACGAGTTTTTACACCTGGCACTTCGTTTTTTTTTTCGCATTCGCCAGAATTTCCATGTGCACCCATATTAACGCACTATACACTTACCTGTATGCCCTGCGTTCTTTGCAGCTTGTCTTTTTTTTTCCTTGAAGGGGGATCTTCAAATAGCAATTTAGCCTTATACCGTTGTATTTTAGCTTATCCTTTCCTTTGTTCATGCTATATTAGAAGCCGGCTGCCTGAAGTATACGGCGGATGCCTTAAAAAGCGATATTTAGAGACTTTGCTTCAGGCAGTTCGGCGCGCGTAGGCGCGTTGCGCTTTCACTGTCAATTTGATCGATGTGAAGCGTGCGTTCGTTTCGTTCGAGCACCTGGTTTTGCGTTTTCCGCTGTTTCCGATGCAGATTGAAGGACTCGAGGCCCCTGCGCACGAACCTGACGACGGACGTGATCGTCTCAAAGGACGGTGTGTGCCGCGTCTGCATCGCCAAGGTCACACCCGAGGACGCCGGAGTTTTTACGTGCACAGCGGAGAACGATTCTGGAACGGCTGTTTCCACCAGCATCTTAAGGATCGCTGGCCAAGGTACACACTGAAAAAGACGCGTTACGCGAAACTTTAAGCTTACAGTTGAGACGAATTTCTAAAGCATCGTTTCGATTTTATACCAACCTCGGTAATAGAAAGTTAAGTGAAGTTTGAGTTATGAAAGAATATGCCAGCGCAAAATTCTTAATGACCTGATGAGTGATTCGACTGCATCGAACCTTGTCACGCAATAGTTAGGTTGATAAACGAGATACTGTAACCACTCTTAGCGTACTTCCTCGCTCGCACTATAGTATATAGACATGTTCATCTTGTTCTTGTTCACCTTTAACTGGCTCACAAGCACTGTTGGTATTGGTCAATTTCATTCCTGTACATCTGTTCTTCTTCTTCGTGTTTAACCCTTGTCAATACCTGCAGAATTAACAGATCTGGTGGCGTTGACAGGTACAGATGTCTTAGGCCTTTCAGAGTGGTAGAGGTGCGGGGTTCTGATAGACGTATACCACACGCACAAAACCTTAATATGCATTGCAGCAAATCTCGCAGGCCGGCAACGCCAACATCTGCGTGCCCGAAGCGCAATCATATTTGTAGCGCAAAAAAGAAAAAGACGGAGACACAGAAGGAACACATTCATAGGACGGGTGCTAGAACGGCACCAACTAGCCCGCATCACGTCTCATACTGCTTGGAGCACAAGCTCGCATTATTCGCTTCTAACGAAGAAGCTAGCTGCAACGTCCAGTGGCTGGTAGCTAATACAGCTTCCCTCCGCTTTTCTTTCAGCGTGATACGCAACTCATAGCAGTTCACTGAAGTTATCTTATCGTGCAACTAGTTTAGCTTATCATAAAACGTTCATTTGTGGAGAGTGTGCTCTCCATTACTGTCATAATTATCAGAACACGCATACAGACAGGTAGAAGAGATGCATACGCCATTACGTGGAAAAAGAATGCAGAGTAAGTAGACGGCGTGGTGGCCGGGGGAAGGGGGAATAAACATATTAGCTTATTGAGCTTATATTAGCTCATTGAGCTTATTGAGCACTGATTTCATGCAGGCCTTCCAGCAGTTTCTTGTTGGAAACGTGACTGATTGTCAGATACTAATTAACACCAGGTGGCATGCATCGATTGAGGAGTGAGAGCAGCACCAACTGTGCTGTGTGCGAGGAAATATTACGAAACAAATGAAAGGAGCGTATGATTTACATAGCAGGATAGAGCCGCCAACTGGCTCTCCTCGATCTGCTGGCAGTTTCTGTGTGTAGATGCGTGACTTTGCCGCAAGAAGATAAATTTAGCACCTAGTACTAATTAGCTGCGGTTATTTGCAGTGATCTAAACAGGCTTCCGCTTCGAATGCAGCAATAATAAATACTCACTATGTTCATGTAGTCCTGCAAGCTATATCTGCTTGGCTGCAGTTACAAGCTTTGCAGATGATATTAATTATAATGGCTCCAAGAATTTTAAGATGCGCATTTTTTATGAGCATCTCTATTACCAGTGGCAGCAAAATTTAGGCGCCACAGCAGTACTGAAATGAAGCTAAGAGTGTAAACACGCAAGACACCCCATAAAAGTAGTGCACGACACGCGCAAGTGCTGTGGAATGTCTTTTGTACTTGGGCTGTAATGCTAGCCTGAGAACTATGTACTAACTAATATCAACTGAAGTTCCGCCACAACAATATTTTCTCGAATGTTCGTTCCATGAAATGGCAAGTTTTTTCATTGTTTTCTGAAGCACGCAATAATTTCAAACATCATAGAGTCTAATAAAAGGTGAAATTTGAAAATTTTGGGTCACCGAAACAGAGCTCTCACTGTAGCCTTTTTTTCGTTCTGGCAAAGTTGTCCGAGGTCATGAAATGTTGTGTTAAAAAAAGGAGGGGGTGGGGGACTTTTCTTAGCGGGCGTTGTACGTTTTTTTTTTTTACTTTATGCCAGCTCATTCTTGAGAAATGTATGAGCCCACAGATAATAGCCAAGGTTTTCATTGTCAACTCCCTTACTTGCAGAGGATAGCGGTGACGAGTTCCAAGAGGAGCGACGCCGCCTTGAAGAAATGCATTTGAAAGACAAAAGACGTAAGTTCGACGAACACGCTCTGACACGTTTCAAATTCCCACTGCACCGGCCTAATGCTTTACCATGTAGCTAAGTTTGATATAAAAGAATATTTTTGCGTACGGAGCAAATGTACAGGGATAAAGCTCTGACGGCAGGCTTATGCTCGCAAATTGAGTACGATGAGATGAATACTCTGCCGCAAGCGTTACGTAATGCTATCCAACTTGCCAGAATCAATGCATTGTTGAATATTTGCACACAACCCAGAATTTTAACGAGTGTGAACAAAACGGGCACGTGCATGAATGTGCAAAGTCCACCGTGATGCCGGTTAGCAGAATTGCTTGTTCGAACCTGTTGGGTACAGGTATGCATAATGAGGTTGAAGAACACCGTGATAATCTGACCCGGTAAAGCTGTCCTCGATTGTTTCTTACTTCGTTAATTAAGAGGCCGTCGTGTAACGTTAATGCTAACAACGACAAAAACGAGAAAAACTGTCTCAGAGAATTCCTTGATTAGAAACTTCACGAAGATATTTCTACCCGGTACCACCGCTGCTAAGCCGCAGGGGCCAAAACTAGCACTTTAAGAGTCTGGACAAGAAGCCTTTAGTGTACGAGAAATTGAATTCAACGACTAATAGATTTGGGTTACATTACTCTGTGTTTTACCAGCGGAGCTGTTGATGGTAACCCTATATTGTATGTTGGAAACATAAATCATCATCATCGTGGACCAGCACGCGTTCTCTTCTTGATCATCGTTGTCTTGTCGTCGTCGTCTTCATCTTCTGCTTTACGCCCAGCACACGTGCGACAATTTCATCAGCGGGGGATTCAAATCCAGCACACCTAAACAGAGTAAATTCCAGACAATACCCACAAACAAGCTGTACCCCCTGTAAGCACGAACACGCAGATATGGCACATATTCTGTGGCAATGCACACAGGTCACAGTAATACACCGAGAGGACAATATAAAACCGGACCTTCTCGAGGAGCGTTGGCTAAGTGCGCTGACTAGCTCAGATCTGCACGAACAACTGTGGGCAATCCAGCTGGCCCGGACAGCGGTTTAAAGGCTACGCCTCACCGCACAAAACGTCGGGGTGGCCTGAGCCCGGGCCGGTAAACCTGCAGGGTTTCTTTTTTTTTAATAAAATTTTTCCGTCCGTCCAATAACGAAGTATCTAAATAAAATAATAAAGCAATACAGGAAGAAAACTTAATCTTCCAAACCATAGCAGCCAGAAGGCTCGTGACCTGGCCTTCGAGTTTGAACTCCCGGTCCCGTCATGGACGCGGCCTGCAGATGAGGCGCCTTAGGGGGTCATTGCCTACTCGGAAACAAATAAACTCATTCAGTCAGGACTACATAGCTGCCCATCAGCTCTGCTGTCTTCTTTAGAGTTGCGTCTCCAGCGCAAGCTGCGCTACAGTTTTACTGTATATGGCTAGGAGAAACGTAACATCAGCCCCGCCGCGGTGCATCGCCTAGTGGCTAAGGTACTCGGCTGCTGACCCGCAGGTCGCGGGATCCAATCCCGGCCGTGGTGGCTGCATTCTCGAAGAAAACGAAAATGCTGTAGGCACATGTGCTCAGATTTGGGTGCATGTTAAGTAACCCCTGGTGGTCAAAATTTTACGAGTCCTAGACTACGGCGTCTCTCATAATCATATGGTGGTTTAGGGACGTTAAACCACAAATATCAGTCAATCAGAAACGAAAAGTCATTCGGCATCGGTGTAACGAGCGGTCTCAATGCTCTGCTGTCAGTTACGTCGTTCTCAGCATCGTACCCAGGCATGCGCGCCATTGGCTGCTCTTAGGGACGTCATCCAACCTGTTGCAGCACGCGCTTATCCGCTTCTACTGAAAGCTTCTACATGGGTAAGCCACGGACAACTTTAGAAGAGCGCCGACTGTGCAAACATGAGAGAGCACGCATTCACCACGCCGATGGTGCAGTCCGGGTACAAAACAGGCCCTGAGGCCGAGTGCCAGAATACCGATGATCCAGCAACCCTCAAAGCCGCGCTAATTCAAGAACGGGAATGCAAGCGCTGGTGGTGGCCGCATTCAGCAAACCACGCCACCAAGTTACCTCGCGATACCAAGCGCTTGCGGGTACATAAGCGTCGATGTGATTGATACTTGTGGGAGCGCGATCACCGGAGCGAATGCTCGCTTTCGGCGGGAGGTTCTCCAGCGGCACTTCGGCTTCGGCTGCGACGTCTGTGACTGCCTTTGGTTTGAGAACGACTGTGATTAACGTAATGCGAAACGCATTAAGCGCTCAATACACACATCTATGATCTTTATCATGCGAGGCACAATGTGTGGCATGTGAAATAAACACTGTGGCAAACCCAAACCAAAGGAGTGTCTAACTTTATTAAAAAGTACGAAAGTTTAACCAATCACTGTGAAGGGCTTCAGTGCAGCGTCGAGTTGAATCCACCGATTAACACCGGGTCCGCACGTTTCAGCTTTTTAACCATTTCTACGGAGTGCTTGAATGGTGATTTTATTTCATTTCTGATTTAGTTCAGTTCTAAGTACGACATCAATAGCAAAAGCACCACTCGGTCAACAGTTGATGGCTCGTAAAGAATCACTGCTGACATATGCGTCAGCTGTACATTTGTAGTGCTGATGCGCATACGTATTAAACACAGATAAATGAGAGGTTATTCATTGCGACCAGCGGAACAATGGTTACGGCGTATAGTAAATAAAAAAGGAACAAAACAATCACCGACCATATGCAAGTCTCCCACTGGTCCTTGGCCTCTTCTTTTGTCCTAGTTTATGGAAATAATGGTGATGAGAAGTGTCCGCTATTTCGAACAGCATATTATGCATGTTACGAACGGATTGACACGCAACTGGTACAAAAAAGAAATGTAGAAATGTGACCGTCAATAAATGTTGGAATTGTCCTCTTTCTCAGTTTAAGTAACATCGCCCGGCAATATTATGTGCACATTGTCCTGTCAAAAGCTGCCAAGGTGAACGGTACGTGTAGCCATCCGAAAGATGTCTGAGGAAGCCCAAGCTTGTTGTCGGGCAAATAAAAAACAAGAAGAAAACTTAGATTCTGCCGAAAAGAAACCTAAGCTTTATGTCATATTCACGTCATATGGACAACGATGCATTATTGAGGATATCAAATATTTCAATGTGGCATTCCGTGAGCGCGAAATTAAGTTAAAGAAGCGTGCGTAGAAAGCTTTAAAAAAAGTTCATGTTTTGAGTGTTTCTAACAGAAAAATGCAAGGTTTGCGATGAAAGGGCAACACTTTCACATATACTATGGGAATGCTCGAGTTTAGATGAAAGCAACGATGAAAACCACGAAGAGGCAGTTTCGGACCGCAGGACACGCTGGGAGGGGGCTCTGCTCAGCTCCTCATTCGAACAACAACTGTGGGCCGTCCAGCGAGCCGAGGAAGCCGCCCGAGCCCAAGGGCTCGTGGCCGACGCCTAGGCCCGCCCCAAATCAACTTCGCTGGACTTCATAAATAAAGTTATTCTTCTTCTTCTTCTTGAGTGTTTCTGAAACATAGGAAATATCGAATAAATAGGCGTGAACAAGACTGGCAAAGCCACCAGGTACTCCTGCCGCTGTAAATGTCTCTTTGCGAAGTACATCTTACACAGATGTACCTGAACAGTGGTCCTGGCTTCAATACTGAACTTGACATCGTTTGACAGGACTGGAGCAGGCGTGAATGACAGTTCTCGTCTCTAGCGGAGTCTCTTGACGACATCCGACAAATATAGTGCGCATGCAGCGACATCTGGGGCATAACTGAAAGATCGACGTGACGTGTTTATTAACCGTATTCAAAGGATTCAAGCGACTGTTACAACGGTATTCACGCATTTTCACCCCTGAGTTATCTTAACGTTTGATACCACATTGCTTTCTTAACACTTGTCTCTCATCTTATTCACATCTTTTCAGAGTCGGCATCTGTTGTTGAACGAGAACCTACGCTTTTTAGGCCCCACTACGACTTGCCACCCGAAGAAGACAAGGAGGAATACTACAAGTACGCTAACTGTATTCAAAAGTTATTATTTTTTCTAATTTTATAACCTTAAGGTTTCGTAAATGTCATTTTGGTCAAGGGAATCTTAAAGTACTCTTGCCTGCTCCGCGCTATATTTTTGAGTGACATGCGAAATACGAGGCACATGCTTCAACCAACTTCATAATTATAGTCAAATGCTTATCGTTAACAGTCACCCAATTGGCGCCTAACTTGACATTTCGAACACCAAGTGAGAAAATTTGTCTTGAAATTTTAATGCTATAGTATATTCATTCCAGATTGAGGTAATAAGTTGAAGACGCCGTTGGAGAAGTTACACTTTGTTGTGGAGGTTTCTATGTCTCCACGTATGGGTGTCTTCTCGACTGATGATACATATCGGCGTGCAATATGAATTGGAAATAAAATATTATTGAAGTATTGAATTCTCGCAGACATACAGCAGCGCTGCAGTAGAAATCCTTCGACATTAGAAATGAAGAGCCTTAAATTCACGTGCTTTTGCAATGGGCATTTTTGAAATAAGATAATGTAAGGAGTTTCCGTCACACAATAATATCTACATTCGTTTCATTACTTTGTCATCTATTACAGCAAAAACTGTAATGAAATTACAACTCGAGTCTCGCGCAACGCCGTAGTTGTCCGCCGCCACTGGTGTCCGTAACCACAGAGGGCTCGAACAATAACACAGAGGGGCTCGAACCGAGGTCCGCTGGGTGCCAGCTCAGTAATCTACCACGAAGCCACGCCGGTGCCTGGGGTTTGTTGGCAAACTTGCCTTAGGCAGGCTTAATGTTGGGAAAGCATTCGCGTTGATACGACTTATAAAACGCTTTAAAACAGCGAAAGAACAACCAGTCGTCGCACAATGCGAATAGCGTAACGAGTGGGCCGTCCAATGCTCCAACACATTACAAAAGCTTGTTATTGTTCCCCTATTAACTGTGGCGCATACCCACTTCAGTCATAATTCTTCATCGTCAGTGACTGCATGAACAATTGGCATAAATTCCTAGCAAGTGTTTAGCGGATACCACACTTCTCGGAAGAATGATGAAAATTAGCATAGCGAATGCTGGCCTACTACTCTAAAAATTTTATTATTAATACAGTAGTGGGCATCAAGCAAGTGTGCTTGCCGCTGTTACCCAAAGAGTGTTTAGAAAATGCTCTGAACGGCGGCTCTACTAGCTTTCGCTGTGAATATGCTGCACCTTCCGCGCAGGCCTGGTGTTTTATTTTCTTTTTTTTTTCACAGCGTAAAGGAAACAATAGGTGTTCAAAATTGTGCGACGCTAATTTAAAAACAGTAAAAAATTATCTCCAGGAATTGGGACGCAATTTCTAAGACAGTTATTTTTGTCATAGCAAGTTCGAATATTCTTATGCGCGTCTCACTGCCATCAAATAATTAAATATTTTCAACGAAGAATGACATTTTAAAGTCAATACCTTGCATTCTTAATGTGCGCACGCACATGCCATGCGTGTATACGCCTAACCATTTCTTCTTGAACATTGAGAAATGCTGCGTTTCTTTAAATTATTTCCGGGTTTCTCAATGTGTAATTGCTAGTTCTATCTAGGTGCTTCAGCTGTCTAGTAACTCGGAGCCTCCAAAAACGCCGCAGTCTTCATTTTAAAGATGTCCTGTGGGCTTTACAAACTATATAGACATACTTTATGTGCCAGCAAGAGGGATAAAAGCGTTCGTGGAAGGTCGACGTCAACAATTTGTTCTGTAAATATCTCAATTTTCTCCAGGCCGAGACGCCACTTCAAGACGTACGGAATGCTCGGCCTAAATTACTTGGAGGACGTCCCACGAACGACTCACGAGCCATTTTGTAAGTACGCGCAGACAGATGTCAAGCTGCGTAGTACACTGCTGCCGAGATATTTATTACATTTACCCGGTCAATATCTTTGCATGACGTAACATCAAAGTTTGGCTTAAATTCAAACAATGTTATAGGTAGAATTAATAGCTTACTTTTACCTAGCGTAGTAGCGCTGTACCTGAAGCCGCAAATGAATAAAAAAGGAGAAATATAATCACAGCAGCCTAGTTATTGTTTGATGACTGTTGCTTTGACCAAGAAACCTCTCTGAAGCCAACATTATGACACAAGTTCCCTGCGACAGCAAATCAGTCGTCTAGTAAAAAAACACTGGCATACAAGCGCCATTCTTCGCTCATCCGCTCTTGACCCCTCAAAGTCTTCATCTTCCTCAAAAACTTTGCCTCATTTTGAAGATAAGTGTGTGGGATATGTACTCAGGACATTGATCAGTGTTCGATGGTCTAACCTGGATGAAATTGTAGAACGCCCCCACGCGTGGGTATTTCACGCACAATTCACGCCATTATTACTTTGCAACAGCCGTCCCTGGGCCTCCATTGGATCCAGTTATCACGGAGACCGGGCCGACGTCAGCGACCTTGGTATGGACCAAGCCGATCTACAACGGAGGCTCACCTATCACTGGCTACCGCATCCAATGCCGTGAAGTACCCTCCAAGCAGTGGCGTGACAAGGCGACCTCGCGAATATGCCTCTGTGACATATTCGGACTGAAACCACAGACGTGAGTGGATCATTAAGGGATGAGATGTTGTTTTTTTTTTCCGAACCACAATAAACAATGCACAGTACGCTGGCACAAGCATCCGATTGTGTGCCTTCAGGAGCAGTGTATAATGCATGTTTACGTAAACGTTAAAATAGTTGTGGGGAAGTTGGGTGCTAACACGTGCTGTATCATATTCACGCACATGGTTCAGCTCTACGTACATGTACTAAAAAATGAAGGAGTATCCAGAAAACTTCTTATATGAGAACTGTTTCTTTGAAAGGTTGCGTAAAGTTTCGAGTAGTATTGAACTCACACATTAATTACACACTCTCTGCGTTTACGGAGCTAGGTTCACCATTTTTGTTTGGGAGCTCGAGAATTTTAACGTCGCTGTTAACGAGCTGAACTGCGACGGTTTCGCTGCGTTCCCTGTGTTCTATAAACGATTTAGCTTCAATACATACTGCTTTGTGTGACTGAACAAAGCAAATGAACGAGAAAAAGGTAGGTTAGGGCTTATGTATGCATCAGAAAAAAGCTGCACCTTCACCGGAAAGGCTAAGCTCTCAATTCGGTAGCAATAAATGGGAATGTCACACCGATATATATTAGAATGGCCATATGGCCGTATAGTTACTATTGAAATAAAACGAGTCATCGTCTCTTTACAAATGCGAAAGTGGTTCGTGAAGCTAGCCATAAATGTTTCATAAAAAGCCACCTGCATTACCTTTTAAATGCAAAGACCGAGTTCGTTAGTCTATCCTGGCGTTCGCTGTTTTTTTTTTGTTTTGGCTGGCTCTATTCTTGACTTCACACCAGTCTGTTCATGTTACGAGATAAGGAAATAAGCTCTCAATCGGTCCATGTTCAAAGGGCAGGGGTTAAAAGCCCCCTAACCTGTTTTGTAATGCAGACCTTCACCCGTTGTGTGTTATCTCAGCTGACTATCATGCGTGGTGAAATGATTCTGCTACGTTTCGTGCATTTGCGATGGCGCAAGGGGAGATAACGGCATGTAGCTGTAACGTGTAAAATGATGATAGGCTCAACACCTTGTATTTTCCGGGTGTTTTCTCAAAACAGTCGGTAGTGCTGAGTACATTGCGCCTGTAGGAACGTTCGGTAAGGCGAGAAGGAAACCACGCTGGTGTCATCGAACTCGAAATGGTGGAAGGGTCATTTAAACAAAAATATTTGTTATGCACAAGTAAAAGCTCATGTTCTGCCAGCATCAATTTTTATTGTTGTTGTTGTTGCAGAGAGTACGTGTTTCAAGTAAGCGCTGGAAACAAGAACGGCTGGGGACAGCCCACCATTGCAGTGCCTGAACTGAAGAACTGGCGATGGCGCCAGCAGTGACGACTCAGCAAGGAGCGCTCGTCGAAAAATCATGACTTTCTTCAACAAAATGTCACAGCAGCGCCGTGCAACAGTGGCGCGATACTGTGTCCCAATTCTGTCTCGTGCTCACTTTACTTTCAAGAGGGTGAAATTGTGAGCCGACGAAGACCTGCGCGAATTATTACTGCCAGCAGTGTGGTTTGTCCTTTTCGTGTAACGCTTCCAACACTCCTCCGTGCTCAAGTCGGCGACAAGCTCAATGCTGATAAATAAAGGAGAGCAAAGTATGAAGCTTTGCTCCATGTTGTGACGTGCGCATCTCACATCAAGCGATATTATCTTGTGCCTCGAAGTTATTTTAGAAAAGAAAAAAAACAAGCTGAGTGTGTAAAGGCTTGGGACACGTGAGAGAACTCAACAAAACGTGTAACTGACACCCATTCGTTTTTAGCACGAATTCATAAAAAAAAAATCTATACGAATCTCTCAGAAAGAAGACTTGATTGATGAAAGATATTTGCTGGTCAGGGAATCAAACCCTAGATCAATGCCTCTTTACAGAGGCTGCACGAACTGAACCCAAAAATTCGATCCCCGGACCAATTTTTTTCAGCAAAGACCCTTCGTTCTTGCTTGAGGCTACAAATAAATGGTGGCCAGTTATTTACTCCCTAATTTTGCACCACCTTGAGCGATTCCACGGGACTCATTCGAAATATTTCGTGAGAACATGGTTTCGTTAATTACGTGCTCCAATACTACGAAAACATTTCTTTAAGTTTAATAAGCACGTATGCTAAATCCATGAAGAGTCCGTTGCCACGTTTGCCGCCGCAAATTAAAAATCACGGCACGCAAGTCATTCAGGGGCAATCGTGTCTGCAAAATGTGTTACCCACCCACGCAGTCGGAAAACGGTTCATGCTTGGAGCACACCGGGGTGCACCCTCGCTCTCAAAGAAGGTGCACTTGGTGAAATACAGTGCGTACTGAATAGACGACTCACACTGAGCACCATGATGATGGGACACATTGTGTGCACGTTTATGTTTCTTCAAACATGAACAGAGTCTAGGAAAACGTTCTGGTGGCATCGTTATTGCATTGAAGCTGGTTAACCACCGCGTGATAACGCTGTCCTGACTCTATGAAAACCGTAATGTTGGAGTACTCGTACGTTAAGAACCTGCGGCCATGACGTGCTCACAAGCCAGCTATCAATAGGTGCACGCATACGTAACAGCTGAAACCCCGTAGCTAGCATTTTATTCCAGTGGAAGGAAGGGGACCGGGACACTTGCTGGAGACCTTTACTATTCTCGAAAGACACATATTTTCATAGCTTGCTTACTTTTGGTAAAACAACCCCACACATCAAAACCTCCGGAAGAAAAAAAAAGGAGGGGAGGCGAGAGGGGATTCTAGGGCACCCAACATGGATGCGCGTCTGAGCAGGCGCTCTTAAAAGAGCGCCACTGACCACAGCCCATTTTTATCTTGTGTTAAGTCCACCAGGAATACTTGTGGACTTTATCGAATTTAGCGACAAAGCAAATTAGACGAAAAAAAAACACACGAAGAATTGAAGAAAAAAGGGGGGAGGGGTGCACGCCCCTTAAACTTGACACGCTTCTCAACCTTCGCAATTGGTAGCAAGGAGCACGCAGCACTTGTGCGTGCGAGCTGAGGCGCAAAGAAAAAAAAGAAATTATCGTCTTTATAATCCGTTTTGAAGCACAGGCACGAATGAGGCACCGTTCAATGTCTTCGAAATTCACTCATAATGAAGCTTTTTGAATTTTTTTTTACTTTTAAAATTTTTACGTGTAATAAAAGTTCGTAATGAAAACGAAAGAGAGGCCCTTTAGTCATAAAGAATAATTGAGCTTTTGTTAACAATAAAATGAAAAGGATGATGTAAGTGGTGGCGATGTAACTTTTTTTCTAATAATCTAATAAAACAGAAATGTATACATAAACATTCATTTTGTAAATGTTGCGCTGGCATATAAGGAGTGGCTGTCGCTTGCGGAAGCAAGCTGTAGTAAATGGAGAAAGTTTTGCTTTAGCAGTATAGCGCACTACATGCCGGGTTATGCAGCAGCAACAACAACTTCGGGCGATTGAACGCTTGCCGTACGCAACAACCAAACGTGTAGTACACTTCGGCGTAAACCGCCTTGAATTCGAGTGCTGCTGTGCGACCTCTATAGGCGAAGAAATGCACTGCAGTAGCCGATAGACATGGCCTTTTTTTCGTGGTAGCCATGACATAGACCAACGCCTCCTAGATTTCCCGTGCCTGCCGGATTATCGGCAGTCACTTGGGAAGCGGTGGTCGTCGGAGCTACGGCGGTGGCACCACTCAAGTAGGGGTGTCTTCAAATACGTTTTTACGTTTTTGGAGCTTGTATGCAACAAAAATAACGCTAAAGTGTTTCAAAAGGCGTAAACGTAACTATAATTAACCCTACGTAAGTGACGCCGTCATTCAGCAAGCAACCTTTTTAATACAAGGCATCCTCTGAAATTAGTAACAAACACTACAATTGCCCATCTCAAAGGCCAAGTACAAATACCCTTATTCCTACGTAGGCAGCGCCGCCATAGATAACCGGCGTTTCGCGCTCATCCGGCAGGCACGGGAAATCTAGGAGGCGTTGCATAGACGTTTGCAGCCGTCGAGATCTTGCGACACGGCCGCAGATAAGGTAGCTAATGTCCGTATCGGGTGCAACACAAGCGCCGAGATCTAGCGTGCGCATCTCCTGCGAACGGACACGCATGCATCTCATCTTCGTTCAGCGCATTCGCAGTCTTACTCTCTCCCGCCCTTAGCGTGTGCAAGGCTGTTGCGCACGCTAAGCAAGTTCTCTAACATGGAAGGCTTCAATGACTTTTTATTCGATGCAAATTTTATATCTTGAGAGCCTCATTAACCACGCGAAAGTTCATGTTTATACTTATCTTTAGGTCTCTTACACGCTACGTAATTTACGATGCAATAAGCTTCCTCTATAGTTGTTCGCCAGTGCTCGTGCTGTGTGTCGCCGCTTCTCAAACCGTTCCTGCGCTGCGTCCACGTATTAACTGGCCTTTCAAAACCTCCCCCCCCCCCCATTTTTTTTGTAGCCAAGATGGTTGCGAACAAAAGTTTGTAGCCCTCGCGATCATCTTGGACTGCTACCCCGAAGGTCGCAGGAGCGAATTCTGGCTGCGGCGGATGCATTTCCGATGGAGACGAAAATGTTTGAGGCCCTTGCACTTAGTTGGCACATGATAAAGAACTTTAGGTGGTTGAAAGTACCGGAGCCCTCCGCTACAGCGTCTCTCATATATGTATTATATGGTTTTGGGTTGATAAACCCCAGGCATTATTATGAACAAGAGTTCGTAATCGTATAGGTTCTCATCAGCTTCGTTCTCTCTTCAGCAACGCACCTCCAGAGCAAGCTACAATTTTTCTCTCTCTCTTTTTTTTGCCACATAGTTTAGCGACGGCTGTTTCAAATGTAGACGACGACAAAACTGGCGAATTCGCTCTTACAATACTAGCTTCCCGAAAACCTTCACCGGGGCTCGCATTCAAGTTTCGCGCCGCACTCCTTCCCCGAGATCTGCGTATATGATGACCGAGTTTGGAAACTTGACCTACCACCTCGGATCGTGCCGCGGCAAAAGCCCACTTGCCATCAGCGAGATGGCTCGCGCAAAGGATTTCTGTCGACGCGCATCGTTCCTTCTTCTTATTTGCTTTGCGCCCAGATTTCAGGCATGTGCGAGTTCACTGCGAGAGGAATAAAAATGCGCATACTCGAGTGCTCTTCTTTCTGTCAGTCCGCCCTGGCTGGGGCGGGAATAAGAATCTTTACTCGACCGAATCGGGGGCCCAAGGTTGGGCTATATGTACTTGTATATTTTTGTGTGAACTAGCGGTGACGTTTTAAAGACACATCGCACGGAGAGCAGAGAACGAGTGCCTGGGGAAAGAAGCATTACGGGGCATTCGTTACATCAGCGGTGTGGTAGAGCTGGGGGAGTGGCTCCGCTCTGAGCAATGATGCGGGAAACTGCTTCGCACGCACAAATTATCGAACGTTTCGTAGCATCACTGTGGCGACGCAGTGCGACTACGGATTACAATGCACCTCAACGAAATAGCTGCTCTGTCCTGTAGGACGCCATGCCAAAGCTTTAGGTCAAATGAAATGAAGTGAAAGCAAACTATAGTGCCGTACTAAACGCGAAAAGTGACCGCCGGTGGCCTGCGGCGTCAACACGAGTGATGCAAAACTGCATCATCTTGCAGAGACATCACACTATGACGTCATAGGGTGCCACATGTTGTGACGTCATCGTGACGTTCAGGACGAGGTCCGCACATCGTCGCTTGGTCAAACGTGCCCATATGCGTCAGTTAGATCAAGAGAGCTTCACTTGGGCCTAGTTAGTGCATATTCATGAACTAAAATTACCAGCGAAAACACACGAGACGCCCTACATAGAAAAGACACGACATACACGAGTGCAATGTGCCGTGTCTTCTTTTGTGGCGCGTCTTGTGTGTTTGCGCTCATAATTTTAGTTCAATACAATCGACTGAGAAGAAAAAGTAGGAGGTAGATTTTGACTTGCGATTGTCTTTGATAAATGCAAGAGCGACAGAAGAAATTTTTGCTATTCGAGCAAGGGAGGAGAATGTTCTTGTTGTAATCAGACAACGAATGCAGATTACTCTATTGTGCAGCCTACGGTGTTAATGTAAATCAATAAATAATCCAGCTATTACGTCCTACATCAGGTTGAGATTCAATCTAAAAAAGAAAGTGGCAAGTTTGAAGCTAATTTTTTTCCAACAAAACATGTTACGGAGTGGATAGGTTAGACGAACTTGATTTCTGAGGCCACGAATGAAAGTTTGATTTGAGCTCCTGAGAACAATAAAACCCGTATGAATAACGTTCTACGTCCGCTGCACTGCGACATAGAAGGTGCAAATCGACGTTCACACAGAGACAACATGGAATTCGCAAAGCACTTGGACGTGTGTGATATGCTCTCTAAATCGTTTCTGTTTAGCACTTGCAGTCTCAAGGAAAAAAAAAACTTGGCGAATCTCTCGTCTTAGATCTGCCTCACAGAGTGAATGTAAATCATTTTTGTTTATACTACGCAGTGATTTTTGTTTTGCTGATTGCCTAGTCAAGCTGTAAAGCAGCGCTAAAAACTGCACGTTAGGCTTTCGGTTAGCTGTTTGAAAACAAAACTACTGAACCTTATTTTTGTAGCATTCGGGGTGTTCCTTGAAAATGTACTTTAAAAATGGTTATTTCTTCCAGGTAAACTTAAACTGTACTAAACTCTTCGCGAATGAAGCTTCATTTTTTGTTATCAAAATTATGTCGTAGCTGATTACATATAATGCCGTAGAGATAATTTCAATATATCACATCGCATGGAAGGTTGTTAAACAAAAAGACGACATACCGGGCACTCTGTGTGTCTCGTCTTTGTTCGTCCTCTTTTCATGTACTTTGAAACGTTGAAGTTACACTGCAACTACCTTAATTCTGAATCTTAGTTCAGTAGAGGTGCCACAGTAAAAAGCTAATTCAGATGTGCGTTATTCCCAGTGCCATCTATTGCAGTTGTCAGTTGAAACTCATTGACTGATTGACTCACTGACTGACTGACTTGTTGATTGATTGATTGATTGATTGATCGATTTGTCGGTTGAGAAAAAGCTACCAGGGCCGCCGTAGCTGAAGGTCAACAAGAGCTTTCTTCCATATGCACCTAACTATCAGCATGTCCATTCTTAATGAATTAACTCGACTGCTACAGCAGGTAGATTCATAGCAGTGACCTCCTATTAACTCGCTCGAGGCAGTGACTACTCAGCCGTAAAAAGTGTGTAGCACATTATGGAGTGTTTCATCGCGTGTGAGTTGTGTAAACAAAGCGAGGAATGAGTACGAACACTACTCACACTGGGGTCCCGTAATGGGCGAGGCTGTTTGATGCCTCCCCTTTTGATCGAGGCATGCGGCGTATGTGGGCTAGGTACACTGCGCTTCTTCCTCGGGAGGAGGAACTACGTCTCGGTCGTCTGGCCAAGGCCCCCTCTCCTCCACTCTCTTTCTCTCAGACTAGAGGTTTTAAAAGGCATGTTCGCCAAGTGTACCAAGTTTAGTTCCTATTTTCATATTTGGCTGGCGGTGCGCTTTTCAGCGAGCACTCAAGACTGGCGACGGTGTGCGCCTGTGCTGGAATCGTCCCGCTCCGGAGGATACCTTTCGAGGACGCCGCAGGTGGGTCGGTGCAATGCGACGCTGCTTCGACGTCGTTCTTGCGCATTCTGTCAGCGAGGGCAGCGATTCTCTGAAAAGGCGTCGGCTGCGATTGCGGTGGAAGTGATGACGACACGTTTCTAACGATGGAACTCAGTTTACACGTTCGACAGAACTCTGGTACTGCTTGCGTACATTCGTCCTAGAATATAGATGTGCTTTTCAATTAGGAGAAAGAAGGCTTGTTATGGAACAGTGTGGACAATAGGTGCATTACACGAGTTTAAATGAACGGGAAGAGGCCTATGTAGCTTTAAGTGTGTAATGAAAAAGAAACAACTTTACGCTGAACAGAGGGAATTAATTTTTAAAAAAGCGTCCACTCTGAGCATTTATTACTCTGAAAAGCTCATACCACACGTTTTGAACGTGCTGATCGAAGCTGCGAAACTTTATCATTGAGATTTGTTTCCTTCAGAAACATTTCCGACCATGTTCTTTTTCGTATTTGTAGATACGAAAGTCAGTTTATTTTAAATGTGGGTGGCCCGTAGCAGTAATTTGAGCTCCACTAAATGACTCCACGGTGTAAAAAACGTTCAATAACAGGAAAATAAGTTTCACGTAAAAAAAAATGTTTTTCAGACCTCACGAGCGAGAACAGATGCCTCCTCCAATTATTTTAAATCGATCTGATGGGTGTACATCAAAATATTTATGTGAGACAAGACCACCCAAACAACAGATTCGTTCAAAAGCGGCCGCGCGCGCTATTTTTTCGAAATCAAGAAACGTATATGCATTTAATAAGCGAGGCTATTGCACACGAGGTTCCCAGAGACATGTCACCATTGATTGATCTCCTCTGACTAGCGATCCCATCGGCCACCTTCAATATTAAGTTTCACAGTGACAACCTTGCAGTAAACTGCGACAAATCGAATAACTTTCACCAAGTAGGCGGGTCGTGCGAAGCAGCGATCCAAAATGGCCCTCCTTTTTGAAACGTCTGGGGGATAAACTTGCTCCATACCGCGGGCTGACAAGCGGCTACGCGCGATGTAATCTTGACAGGCATCGGCCGAGGCACTCCCACTCAATGGTTCAGTGATTCTTTTCACGCTCGGAAAGTCGCGACAGACCACTTTCTCGAAATGTAGGAACACGAGGGACTCTTCGGCGAGCGGCGCTTCCTCGTCTTTAAGAGCAGACATTCGATTGTATCTTGGTAAAAAAAAAGAACGTGAATTAATTAGAAGTGAAAGCTTCACAGAATGTCACCGTGTTTTCTGAGCAGAGAATGAAATCACGTTGTTTTCCTCGACGCTGGCTTTTTTTGTTGAGACAGCTTAGGAAAGTTGCAACATTGTCTTAAGTGATATTACCCATAATCTATTGGAATTTTGTTCTGACTCGGCTGACAGGTATCTACAACGAATAAACACAAGTTTGGTGCGATATATAGCCCACTTATTACGTGCACCTCATAGGAGACTCTGGAAAGCACGTATCTTGGTAAATCTGCGTTAAACTGTCCCAACTATATACGCCCTGCATAGTTCTATATAGTACAGTCTACGGTACAGCTTTATGCACATTCGTATTATTGTGTGATGTACTTTAAATCGTTAACGACTTTATGAACGCACAATCGCTAAACACTTTTTCTAAACACACTTTTCAATAATGTGGACTGTACAGTACAGTAATAATTTTTTTCTATTTTTTAAAGCTCACTATTCTATATTTCTATAGGTCATGCCATTACATCGTATAAAGTGCTCCTATTTGATAGAACACTACATGCCACACCCCAGGGCAGAGTACATATAGTAGTGTAAGTTCTATCGCTTCTTTTTAAACACATTGAGATAATTAGCACCGGAGAGCTATATTTCCAAATGTTAAAGATGAAAAATTATTATAGTTTTGCAGCCTTTTTAAATGCTACCAAATCCCATGGTATAGGGCGAAAGTTGTCAAACTGAGCAATTATGATTATTTGAAAAAACAATTGTCAGCATGTCTGTGCACACCATTTTATAGAACTAAGCCTACCATACTGCTTTCGAGCAATGATATTTTAACAGAGAAACATACCACGTTTGTAAAATAAAAACAAGGTTTCACAGGATAATCTGCATGATACTTTAACGTAAATGCCCGTTAAGCACATCACTCACTCAAATTTATTTGTTACCTCACTGCTTTGGTAGCAGGCCTCAATACAACGCTGACTTGCGCAACAACATTTTAGTCTGTTTAGGTGCACATAAAATATTCTAATGTTCCTGATAAAACTTTAGTTATAAGTAGGCAATAGGTATGACCTAATCAATCAACTAAATGCCGAGAAAAGTTAGAAAAAGTAAGTGCGTTTTGAGCCCAATCCTTTCTTTCCATAGCTGAAACCGACATCGCAAAGTTTTGTTCTAGGTAGACTTTCAGTAAATTAACATATATATTGTAGCCATAACTGCAAATCGTAGTGGTGCGCGCGGTTCTGAACTGCCGGCTTTTAGACATGCTGCGTCCGAAATACCAACAAGATGAGAACGTTGAAAACGCATAAACACGGAAAGTCTTGAGGTTCCCGTGTCCAGTATTGTATATATATATATATATATATATATATAAGATATAACAGACAGTAATAGTAATGCCAAGGAATGTACAGGGGAAGTTAATAAAAACAATGGAATGTAAATAAGAAGAAAGAAAAGTGGATGAAAAAATTACCAACTGTGAACTCACAGTTGGTAATTTTTTCATCCACTTTTCTTTCTTCTTATTTACATTCCATTGGTTTTAATAACTTCCCCTGTACATTCCTTGGCATTACTGTCTGTTATATCTCATTAATATTGTGTTAAAACACGAAAAAACGAGCCCTTAGGTATACACTTCTTTCCCTTATATATATATATATATATATATATATATATATATATATATATATATATATATATATATATATATATATATATATATACATACGTAACTCATCCCCTGATGAAGGGAGGACCCCTCCCGAAACTGTTGGGAAATAAATATATTTATCCTTGTTGACAACGCTCCCGTTGTGCCATATCCCATTCCTATATATATATATATATATATATATATATATATATATATATATATATGTGTGTGTGTGTGTGTGTGTGTGTGTGTGTGTGTGTGTGTGTGTGTGTGTGTGTTAGAAAAGAAAACATTCTGCATTTGAATACGATCCCTGAACAACGAACGACCATCTTCCTATAGAGAGTTCTTTTGAGAAGTATACGGGTTCTCATAACAAAGGCAAGGGCAACTTGCCCCGTGACGTTTATCAACGTTGACAGATGAAACGCGTTGGCTATGAATGCATATTTTCTTACAAACTGCGCGGTGAGACGAGACACAAGAGAAGGTGACATATATGGACGACCTTATCTCTTATGGTGGTAGCGGCCACGGCACAGTGAGCTAGAGTGACCACAGTGCCAGCCAAAAGTGAAATATTATGCATACTGAAAAGAGATAACTCGATCCAAGTGTGTCTCAACATGAAATAATAAGGCCATTGCACTATATGGTCCGGCCAGAGGAAGTTCATTGCTTCAGGACTGCATTAAACAGCGCCCTACAACGCCGAAGACCAGAACTCGCAAGAGAACTTCGCGCGGAGCCACCACAGCAAGCCATCCTTCGTTTCTCGACATAACCTCCCTTCCTCTAAGTAGGCATAGAACCATCATTTTAGAAGTAATTCTTTTGTTTCTTTCCGGAAGTACGTTTGATATTCCTTACACATAAAATGAGAACAGTATACTAATTTTTCGGCAATGTTTTACCCTATAAAGAAGTATTACATCAAGATGCACGGTATGCTAAGGCATGCTTTTCTGTAGGCGCAGCGAGTTAGTTTTGGTCACTTAAGGTTCTCTAACATGCTACCTAATCTAAGTGATGATTTAATGGTAGCGTACCTAGACACCGATGCCGAAAAATAAGGACTACAAGAACACAGCGTTGCTGCGCTTTCGCGAATTCCAAGATATTCCTTTTCATGGATTACAACCAATCAGCCTAAGTTTTAACCTTGTTACAAACCTTGCGCATTTGAGAGTCACCGTCTTTGAGAATACAACATTACAACTTGCGCCTTCAGTTTTATCATCTTGATTAACATTTTATACTTCAAGCTAGTCAGTAAGAGAGCAAGAGAGCAAAGTAAATAATTCACTGCATAATCATGCAAGCTGGTTACGTCATAGGGGTATTCATATGTGCTGGCAGTGAGGTGAGGCTACGTGGCATTGCTGAATACCAAAGCAATGCCAACTATATGAAGTATATTAGGCTGACAACTCTAAACAAGCCCTAATATAAATGTCCTTCGTTACAGAACGTGTCCGTGGTTACAAGTGCACGGCAGTTCAGCAAATCAGCTGGAATATTTGGTAGGCGATCTTCGCAGCAGCGTTATGTGCTTCCCATTACCAATTCAGTGCAAAATAGAGGCATACCCATCAGGAGACTGAAAGCAGAATCGGCCGATTCTGCGATATAGTCATTATCTTTCCTGACTTTCTCATCTTTCCTGACACAATAAACGAGAAAGAGACCTCATTTAGTTTAGAGAGATGAACAATGCGCCATTCTGAAATCCGCGTAGACGCGGTATCGATCGGAGCAAACGCACTTGATCTTCATCTTTTACTGAGTAGCGTTGCACGGAATATGAGCGGTGAAGTTCTCGCCTCTGTACGCTCCAATGCGTTCGCAGTAATCTAGAGGGAGGCTCCGAATCAAAGACAAACTTCGTAAGCGAAGTTTCTCTTCGCGAGCGTACATCTTCTAACTTGGGCCTCGGAGTCCCTTGTCTGTGTGAATAAGAGTAAGTATTCGTACTGGGATTGTATTGATCGCACTTCGTTCTGTTACCTTCGCAGTTACGGGATGCTACGAGCAAGCAGTTGTCGACAGCACGTGTTGCTGTCCTTGCTGATTATCGCCTTGATGATGGGAAACGTACACGGCTGGGCCACGCTGAAAAAGATTCTGATGGCGCGATTACTGAGCGGGCCTCGGCTGATCGCCGTACCGATCCCGGTGCCAACAGGTCACCACCCACCACCGAGACCACTGCCACACTATCACCACCACCATCACCCCTTGCCAGCGCCACCGCCGCCGCCACCTCCACCCCCACCTGTGCTCCCGGTTGCTGTGCCGTAAGTGCTGCTTAATGTTGTATACATGAAAATTCTTGTTGCTAAAATTTGACGTAACGCTCTTATCTTAAATGTGCTGAATTAGGCCGAGAGGACATGACATGGTTATCCAAGAATTTTTGGTTTCCCGCGCAAAATAGAAGTATAGAGTCTATCGAACCTGTACAAATATGAAAAATTAACTGTAAAAAATTATACCCTAGAAGTCACAAACTATAATCGCCGCCCACCGCCGGTGACCGCTATTGAGCTCTTGCGTGTGTGACATGTGCAGCCAATATCGTCTACCAAAGTTTCAACAACTTCCAATCGTTCGATTTCATTTCCAAGCCGATGAAAGTTATAATATCTCGATTGTACATGAAGCAGACAACTAAACAGAATTGTTCACTGGAATGCAGACTTTCGCCGAGCGAGCAGCTTGTCACGTAACGGCTCGCGAGTGCACCAGTGTTGCACGACTCTCAAGCCACTCACGTGTTTACAAAGATAATAAATTATGAATAAAGTGTTCTACCAAATGCGATACGATTTCCCCATTTCCCCAGCCGATTTATGACCGCACAAAGATTACCGAAAGTGTAAAAAAATGACTGTCGTGGACCCTTCACGTTACAAGGTCTGGCTTCTCCAAGCTTTCTAATCCTTCGTGTTGTTTGTTTTTAATAACACCGCCTACAGTGTCAATATTCTCTATACTGCTGTATACTGAGCAAGTCTAGCGTGCGATTTTTCAATGTATACGGTTTCAAATCGAGAAATCCAGGTCAGTGTGACCGATAATGTTGAAAAAAGGCTTAATCCAGTAACACTACAAGTAAGCGCGGCACTTCAGCGGGGAAAATAGTGAGCACACAGTAACGTGAGACATTGCACACTAATCGAGTGCTTTTTTGTTATCTGACAATCTATACCGAGTCTGTGCAAGGTTTGAATTACAAAATGGGCGCCATACTGGGCACTTGGCCACACGCTAATGTGGTACCATCAAAAGGTACTGGCATATCAGAACTTCATATTGAGTGATAGTTTCAAGGTGATCATTACGTCTCTAGGTGAACTAAGAAAACCCGTAAGAGAAAACAAGTTTTCAAAAGAGGTCTTCGTTTTTTTTAAATAAATAAAATCGTTGTTCCTTCTTTTTCTCTTTTTCACATTACAGCATTCATCATTACCACTACCCACCAACGAACGTGTGGGACACACCACCAATTCCCAAGTCTCCAGGCGTCACTGAAGTCACTGACCTTTCTCACTTGCACGCCTTGTTCGACGCACCCGCAGACCCTCCCGCTAAGGTGACCCAAGAGCACGCGGGTGGAGTTGACGTCGTAGACTACAGCGCCGCCGCCGAAGCTCTGTCATCGGCGAGCACGGACAAATCTTCCAAGGCATCGTCGACGCATAGCTTGCCGACGTATTCGGAACGCATGTCGACCAAGCGTCCGAGCTATAACCCTTACAGAAGCTCAACGTATTATGGGGCCGAGACACCCAATAGGTACTACGCTTCCTCTGCTTCCTCTCCTTACGCAAGCAAGTCCTACGCGGCCATCGACTATGACAGTTACGCGAGCAAATTACTGTCCAAGGCCACTCGTCAACCGTACGGACCGAGATACTTGGATGAGGCCGACTTCCCAGCTAACATGGCTGCTCTGAGACAATTTATGAAAGACCACCACATAAAGTCCTTAGAGCCCACATGGAATCGCCAACAAACGTCCTACTCCCAGACGGAGTCCTCCTCGAAATGGCCCGAAGTGGTCGCGGCGGCCACCAAAGCGGCAGCCGAATACCCCGCGTCGTCGCTATACAAGGGATACGGCTGGACGGCGTACCCAACACATTCCTACAACAAAGCACCGTATCCAACGCACTCCTACGACACATCATATCCAACGCATTCCTACGAAAAATCGTACCCTATGTCCTCTTACGACAAGTCATACTCCATGCCGTCATACGATAAATCGTATCCCACACAGTTCTACAACAAGACATATCACACGCATGCCTACGACAAAGCCTATCCTACGCATTCTTACGGCAAGAAAGACGAAGACAAAAGCGGCTCGACTAAGCAGCCCGAGTCGACTGACCCTTTCGACTGGGCCCAGTACGTAGCTTCGGCGTACAAAGCTGCGGCCGAAAAGCCTTCGAGCCAGTCTTCGGCGGCCGATAGGTACGACACGGTTTCTCAGATTGCTGACAGTGACGCGGAAACGACCACAACAGAGTCGTCGACAGTGTCTCCGAAATACCAAGGCAATACGAAGCAAGGAAGTCCGTCCTCGCTGGCATCGGGGACTTCAACGACTTTTAAGACGCCAACGAAGCTGCAGGTGCCAGACCCTCCCTCGGTTACCACTTTGTCATCAGGAAGCCCGAGATCGAGTGTGAAAGTGTAACGCCTACCAAAAGACTACGCAAGGAGTGAAAATAGGAAATATAAATGCCACCGTGAGAAATACATGACTTGTGTAGGTGCAGTCTTTGATAGTTTTGATCGAAAAGTACTGTTTCATTGAAAGCTGAAACTGTGTCGATGATTGTGCGAGGTTCGTTTGTGACCGACAAGGACCGTACGCAAAGGCTGACATATGAGATACACACTGAAGAGCGTGGTGATTTAAGACGCATGCTCCGAATGCCCGAACTTCAAAGTCTCACTTCAGGTGTGACTAAACCAAAGTGGCAACTTGCTCAGTGCTCACTTATAGAACCTCATATCACGAATAAGTTATGCGCCCCTATTTTATATGAGTTTGAAGACTACACGCTACTATACTCTGTTTTGTGATGTAATTTGCTCGAGATAAATTTTTTATTGAAGTTGTATTTGTTCACTTGAGATTCTTGTGTTCTACCTTTTGACACTTGAATACTTACACACAAGAGAGGGAGCCTCTGCAAGCATTTTTTAAAAGTAGCGACGAAATTCTTCAAAATCATTCAACATTTTGCGTTAGTTATAATATTAGGAATATGACGCATGTAAGTAAAAATATTTCGCTTCGAGAAACACTTATGCCACATCGACACCAATTGTTGAAAACAACATTGCTAAAATGCTGCTTTGGTCGTTTCAATTCCATAGACATGAGGAATGTTAGCTGATATAGAAACAAGCAACATATGTTGACCTATCACAGCCGTCCAACCATAAGTGAGATAAGGAACTGCAGAAGGGTTGACAGTGATTGAATGATATGTGAGGTTTAACGTCCCAAAACCACTATATGATTATGAGAGACGCTGTAGTGGAAAGCTCCGGAAATTTAGACCACCTGGGGTTCTTTAACGTGCACCCAAATCTGAGCACACGGGCCTACAACATTTCCGTCTCCATCGGAAATGCAGCCGCCGCAGCCGGGATTCGAAACCGCGACCTGCAGGTCAGCAGCCGAGTACCTTAGCCAATAGACCACCGCGGCGGGGCGCAGAAGGGTTGACAGGCGGGCTAGTTGGTACAAATTCGTTGGTTTGCGCTTCCAATTATTTCACTATGAAGATAAGGAACTAGTGCGCATTTCTTTTTTTTTCTAAAGAAAAAGAAAAGAACTTTCCCAGGGTCAAGTGTTTACCCTACCTTTGTGTTATTCTTTTGCCATGTTCGTGTTCTTTCTTCTTTATTTGTTTAGTTTAGTCTTTCATTCGGCCTTTTTTTTTATTTGTAGGGTATAAGAAGCTACACGTTTGGCAAACCTTTACCTTGTCTCCAGTCTAGGCAGTGCCTCGATGGATATATTCAGAATACATTCACTATCACTCTTGGATATATTATGAACACTTACCAGGGCGATGCCGTATACTTAGCCCAGTCGAAGCAATCTAGCAGAGTCGGATGTAATAAATAATTAAAAAGATATCTACTCGCTTCAAGTCACTTCACTCGGCGCAGCGTTTCCCCGCTCTTAGCAGCAAGGTCGAAATCAATTAGGCAGTTACACATGCAGAACTTTGGTATGTAGCTCAGCAACGTAAGCGCGATACCAGGAGCGCTTGACTACCGGCTTTTCTCGCACCACCTATGGGCTAAGGTATGCGATGCTGTTACATTGTGGTATATGAGGTGATTGGAAGCGCTTGTAAGACAATTGTGACGGCAATGAAAACACCAGTGCTCACGCAGTGCTCATAAGTACGCGAAAAGCATCGGTGGCCACTTCGTTGAGTTGTGTCGTATGACTGGATGTGGACCGCCCCCTCTCCCACTTGTTCTTCCATAACGTATGCCTATAACCGACGCAGATATTACTTCATTATTTCATAATTGCCCTCCCCTTTCCCCTTTTGTGTGAGCATTTATGTCATGACGTGGTGTGAATTGACGACCCGATTCCCTTCCCAATGTAACATTTTTTTAAAGACTTGCAATTGCCACCGAGATGGTCTAAATAAAAACTTGTGTGTGATGCTGACTCTGCTGCACCATCTTTATTTCGAATTAAATATACTGGAAAATTCGCTCTATTAAACAGCTAAAGTGAAGTACAAGCGTAAAAGCAAAAGTTTGTACTGGTTGGCAATAGTCTCAACAGTCAAAACACGTTGAACATTAGGAACACAACGACCAAGTGAGATTCACAAGCAATTACAAAAAAAAAGATGAACTGTGAACTTGTGAAGCCTATAAAATGCGAATAACTTGAGAATAACTGAAAAGCACGGATTGAAATCTTTGGACTTTTTTTGTCACAAGTACGTAACATTTTGTCCTAGTATGTCATCACAATTTCTTGATGAGCTTACGTACAAAACACAAAAAAATACTAATTTTTTCTTTACTGACAGCACTGTTACCTCAATACACTTTATATTTTAATGTAGGCATTACACTATCTCTCAAAGAACTGCGAGGTTGAGCAATTGCTATTGCATAGTGTTTGCCATTCAAGACCTAAAAAACAAGATACCTACGAGATCTTTGTTGTTACGAAACCTATTTTCACCCTGACACTATGTATTATTCATCGGTTCCGAGTGAGTTCAAAGCGATGGCTCAAAGTGGCTAGAAATAGTTCTAAAGTGCCGTTCCGAGTCATTGGGCTCAACAATAATCATGCGATTGTAGCTACAATTTCAATAGTAATTAACAACAAGAACTTGGCACTACATCTATTATTACTGTAGTATTTCTGTTCAAACACATTTTCAAATATTGTAATATATATCTAGCTTGGATGTATCAGGCACAGAAGTTGTATATCAAGAGACGTCCAAATATAAATGAAACTTTAATTGATGATCTATTGCAACCCTCCCCCTCCCCGATTTGTTTGAGTGAGATGTCAGATAGAAAAAAATTGCAAAAGGCTTGCATACGAATCACCTTCTATAAAAAGTCTATAGTTAGTAAGAGTTTAGCAACTTTCGCATGCCGTATTGATGCTGCTTGCCGATCTCGCGACGCACAGCTTTAGTCCTCGCGAAGGCATTCGTTGAGTCGGCGTACATCGAACAATTCGCGCCGACACTGTCTTCATAATTAATATCAATCAAAGTCCATCCAAATATGATTTTGCTGTTCACCGGCATATCCTTTAGGACACTCTTGATCTGTGAATGAAAGCGTGATAGCACTTATAAAAACAATTTCGGCGTTGATCCCACGTACCGTTGGTATCAGTTATATGCAGAAGCATGCGTCAAGAAGCTTGCAATACTGCACATTTAAAAATAGGCATAACGTTGAGGAGTGGGTAGATTTAGCAGTCAGTAAACATATGTAGAAATTTCATACGCATTCACGTACATAGAAAACATGCATACGTGACAACTAGATGTTCATAGTTGAGCAGCAACGTCCCCACCGACATGCGCACTACCAGCCCCATCAGTGGTAGGCTGAAGTTCTGTTTTCGTATATAGTCCAATTATTCGTTACGCATAATGGTCAAGAGTATGCAGAATTTTTCGGGCTTTGAAGCAAATGTTACAAAATGAATCGACGTTAAGTGCATCGGTTGTGGGCCTACCGGGAACGTCCCCTACATTGGCGTCTACCGCTTGGTACTTATGCATACAACATTTGCACCTGCAAGAAGACACTGGAACATTCTATGACACTGCCCATCATACCAGACTCAACGACGTGGTATGGAAGCGGACCTTTGTCACCCTAGATTCAAGACCACTGACTGAAAAGATGATCCTGGGATATTGGCCTATCTTCTCGCATAATCTCAAGTCCCCAATCACTCTGTTATGCTTCTTGGGGACCACTGGGCTTCATGAGTACGGCTGAATGAATAGCGCGAGACCGTGTTGTGTAGTTTCAAGCTTACTGTTCATTCATATGCTTCTTCCTCTTCTTCTTCTCTCTTCTCTCTTCTTTGCTTTCTACTGTTCCCCTTTCCCCGCCCCAAGTGTAAAATAGCCAACGGAGCCAAAGCTTGGTTAAGCTACCTGCCTTTGCTCACCATTCCTTTGTTTATCTTTCTATAGTATCACTATATCTATACTCACGTTAGACCACAAACACCAGTATTACCGAAACAAAGGGCACCTTACGGAATACGGTTGTGGATATCATGCCTAACGTTCTTTAGCGTATTTCGCAGAGGACGGAGAAACGCTTGAATAGAGCTTGCTGAATCATCGGAATGCAAATGTAATAATTATTAGCCAGCTATGGCTAATATTAGGTGGAGTCAACACTAAGACCACAACACACATCAACTTAGCATGACGTTTATATAATATGTTTACACATATAATGTTTATTGCTTTGTTGTAAAATGAGATAGCCAGCACTGCAACTGAAGTGGTCCCATTATAGGCTTCTTGATCACAACCCTCGGCATCCCGAATGATGAAATAAATGAAGTTTCAAAGTTTAAATGTTACACCGACCTTACGTCTGTATAGTGCCTTTTTACAAAACAGTTTCAGGACCTCATATGATTTTGTGGTAGAATACCCGTTTGCCCCCTAGAACGCTTGGCCTTGACTCTTGCTGAGATTCTGATTTTCTTTCAGCTTTGCATTTCTCGGGTCTACGCTGCCCATTGCAGCTTCTCTTAACGCTCTCACTTTTAAGTTACTGTAATCATTGCTCCGAAGTAGTTATAAACTGTCAATAATCTGGGACGCATACCCGCCAGCCCGAGATACGCGGGCAAGTGTCACATGTGTCTGGAGGTAAGGGCTTGATGACGTACGGGACAATATTTTTCCATTATTCATGTCGTGACCACAGAGCCACATTCCTCAAACTCTCATACCTTCCTGTGCTAATTTATGTCAACACCAAGTGAAGGAGGCAATCACGGGTACACCCAGACTTGAGCGACTAGATTGATAGATACGATTGAGACGCTCAAGTTACCTGCAGTTCGCTAAAAAAGCCACTGAATTAAAGCCACTGAATCATATCGCACTACATTTTGCGTTCAGCCTACATACACGTCTGGGCTCATATCATCAATGGTAGAAATCGATTGTTATCCGAATGCTAAAGTCAGAGCAAGATGAATGTTTATTTTAAATTGATTGATATGTGGGGTTTAACGTCTCAAAACCACCATATGATTATGAGAGACGCCGTAGTGGAGGGCTCCGGAAATTTTGACCACCTGGGCTTCTTTAACGTGCACCCAAATCTGAGCACACGGGCCTACAACATTTCCGCCTCCATCGGAAATACAGTCGCCGCAGACGGGAAAATTTTTATTTTAATGGAACGCTTGTGGACAGTGTAAGCTTTACGAGTGGGATATCTAACGATTCAGCCCTACAAGAGTTACGGCTCCGGCGGGAGAAAATTATAAGACTTATATGGCGATAAGGCATCGCTTTTGTGGGGAAGTCTAACCAGTGCTAGAGGGGAGTCTTCCAGTGTTGGATATACGTGGACTGATGGTGCTAAAAGGAAAGCGGGGCGATGAAGCGCGATGGCCCACACTACTGCAATTTATTAGAGGAGACTAATACGCTTGAAGCAAGGTTTTTCTCGCAGCCTTTATGCATAAGTACACTAGCGCTGACCTAAGGCTTACGTTTGGCATGAGTTACAAAACATGCCGCGGTAACCAAGTGCGATTCGGCCAACTATATACGAGGAGTAACAAGTTTTATTTCTATACAGTTTTCTTGCTGCTAATACATTTTTGTTCCTCATATTTCGTGAAACCTCTGAAGCCAACTGCGACGCCGCGTGGAAATGCAGGCATACGAAGAAAAAAAAAAACAAAACATTGCCGTTGTATGGAACAAGGAATGATGCGTGCCACATATTGTCCTATAATATAGTGAATGGTTCTACCTACGTTTTGTCCTCTATGACTTTTTAATGCGTTGCCCACAGTATACATACCTTCATAGTCTAAACTAAGGAATTCCATTGCACGTGAAGACGCCTCCCGCCTAACACATATGCAATCGTATGGCTTACTCTCACGTCACCCTGACGTCATCAACAGCCACGTTTATGCACCAACACGGCGGGACGCAAACTTCGTTATGCAACGTAAGCTTTAAAAGCACATCACATGCCCTTCCCTTCGTTGTTCATGACAAGAGGCCTAAAAACGGTCCAGCAACTGAAGAAGGTTAAATGCCGATTCGCTCTTCTACTCTGACGTCATACAAGCCGTCATGATGGAGCCATATTGTGCGGCAACGACGTCAAGCGCCAGCTATCAATGTCCAAGGTAATACGCCACCGATATAGTGAATCTTCGCTCAACAAGTCCTTTCTACATTTCTCGACGCAGATTTGTCGCAACACAGACACGCCGAAGGAAGCCGGCGCATCGCGAACGGCGGCAACCGGCTTTTGTTGCGCAAGCTCGGCGCTTGTACTCAATAGCTTTGAGATACGAACACCTGCGCTCGCTTGAAAGCGTGAGCGTGTGCAGGCCCGTTGGTCTAGGGGTATGATTCTCGCTTTGGGTGCGAGAGGTCCCGGGTTCAAATCCCGGACGGGCCCAAACGTTTTTTTTTATTTTACTTTTTAATGTACAAAGAACTGTTACCGTCAGGTAATTAAAAAGTAACACTTCTACATGACAGAGGGCGAAAGGCAGGCACGTCGGTGTAATTTAAAGAAATGAAATATTTTGTTTGGAGGAATAATGCTTCAGAAGTTTTAAAATCTGTGTAAACGTGGCGCAGGGAAAGACGTTCACGAACGACGGAATGCTTACGTCACTGTAAATGTAATGGAAGAAAAATACGATGCACAGCGTGAAAGTGTACTGCACAGATTTCAATACCTAACATCAACGACCAGCCGCCCACGAGTGATCTATGTCGACTGTATTACCGTGCTTGAAAGGCACTACGCTTTAAGTACAAGGCTTATTTTTGTAACATCAGACACCTATAGGGGACAAATAATGAGACCCCTATAGGTGGCGTGGGAATGAAACATGAATTTTATACGAATTTCCTGCATCAACTTTTACGATTTCAACACACTCTTTGTGCTGAGCATAAAAGAATGTTTTTTTTTACTATACTTTTCTTCTTTTGCAGTGTCCTTCCTGATTCTATCATTTATGATTGAGTCAGTTGTTTAGTGCAACTAGGATCTCAAAATACACTTATATATGTGCTTCCTTTTAGCGAGCTGCATTTAATGTCTTTCTTGTTACAACACATATCTGTGTGATTTTCTTTTCCACCTCAATGTATTTTTTTTCTCGCTCACAGCAGGCGCTGAGCGGTAGCTCGGACAGCTGCAAGTACTTAAAACCTCTACAGCTATAGGCTTCAAGAATGCTAATGATGTTTCTCTTCTTCCATGCATCCCGTGCGAAGGCCAAGGCATTCACTGGCAAAACGAGTTAATGCGCCAGAGAATCGCCTGGAATATAAAAAGATCTTACACGTAGCAAGGAGTTACAATACCCACTGCATGTTAAGAGGAAAGAAAAGAGAATAGAAGACCTGTTCTTATTTAATACTGCTTCTACCGGAGGAAGGCAAACTTGAAACAGAAGGCCCATTGGTCTAGGGATACGATTCTCGCTTTGGGTGCGAGAGGTCCACAGTTAGAATCCTGGTCGGGCTCGACAATGCTTTCAAATAAATCGGCTAAACAAATATATTTTTATGCTTGCTTGTAACGGCGTTGAAAGAGCACTGTAAGTAAATTTGTACATATCTATTTATTGCAAAAGAAAAAAAAATTGCCCGCAGCTTCCCTCGGGGGAACACTGAGGAGGATGCGGAGCATATAATTGGTTAACGGGGTGTTAAAGTGCGACTTACTTGGGTCGATGGCTAAATTGGTTAACGTGGTTGTGAAATGGGGTGTTAAATTGCGACTTACTTGGGTCGATGGCTAAATTGGTTAACGTGGTTGTAGGAGGGGGTGTTAAATGAGTGAACACGTACACACGTATGCGAAAGGGCGGCGCTGGTCGAAGGGACGTCGATCATTGTGTTTGTGGATTCGTTGGAATTCATTTCACCGCGACCTTGGACGTCGACGCGCCGTACAAACCAACCGACGAGCGGCAACTGAGCGAGCGAGCGCCGACCTTGAGTATATATACAGCACGACGGCGCATGCACTGTCAGCTGTTGAATGTTCTCGAAGCGCGACGCCACATGCGCGTCCACTGGAGAATCAGGAGAATTGTAGATGTCGAACGCGGTGTGTAAAGGAGGAAGGGTGCACAGATGGTGGAGGAGTGAAGCGCGCGCGGTGTGTAGAGGAGGAAGGGATGCACAGATGGTGGAAGAGTGGGCGACGGCGCGACGGCGCATGCGCGCGCGTCAGCTGTCGAATGTTCGAGAAGCGGTGTGGACGGCGCGGACGGCGCGGACGGCGCACTACAAGGCGCGAGTATAAGATGCTCCGCATCTAAAACGTGATAACGACACACGTATTACTGCTAAAATCGCATTGGCTCGATAGCACGAAGACTAGTATATATAGGCTGTTTTGTAGCACACAGTCAAAATTTCAGCTTCCGGCAGCACTGAGTGAGGTCTCGCAATGGTTCTCATTTAAGCCTAGTTCGCGACGTAAACGCACGAAACCGCGTCCAGAGACCACCGCGTAGACAACACTTTGAACAAAGGCTCACTAGGTGTGGCTATTATCTTCTCTTGGAGGTTGCACATATGCGTGACCTCCAGCCCCCTCCAAACAAAAAAAAAGTATAGAAGTGTACTGCTCAGGCCAGGACATCGGTCTTTGCACGTGTGAGTCAATCAAGCACGTCTCCTTCTCTCCGTTGAAGAGGTCCTCTCAGAAAGTGCGCGCGCAAGGATAATAGCTGCCAACACAAACTCGTCATGACAGTGGCTGGCTGTTGGTTGTTTACAAAGTTTGTGTCAATGTTGTGAAGTGCGGCGCATAGCGCGCAGTTGTGGGCGATGCGCCTAATGTCACACCTTCGAAACGTGCTTTGAAATTTATTTTAAACGCCCTAAGCTATATCAGTCACTGTATACTTTGTAGACGTGTGGGCGTCCGCACAAGTTTATCCCACAAGTCATTTTTGTTTATGTCCGCAGAAGTTTATCGTATACATTGCAGGTCAGTTTACCCCACAAGTCAAATTTCGCGTCAGTTCTCCATCAAACGTTCGTCTCACCACACACTGGCGTCGACCTTGTGACGTGATTGACTCGCTATTTCCACAAAGAGGTGTTTTAGTATGACACCCTGCTAGGGTTTTCAGTATGACGAAACAAATTAAGTTGGAAGGTTTGTGTCCATGCCACGCATAGGAAAGCCCACTGTGATGATCGATGGTCTAAGAGACTCAATATCTCACAATGCATGCAGGAAAAACGACAACTGGTCTGATATAAAACGTCAGCCTACAAGTGTTCAGAAAAAAGTTAATAGGTTAATACTTTTTTAGCAGTGCGAATTTAAGTTTGCTTACCCACTTTGTTTTAAAGTCATTCGCTACTCGCCAGCAATTGCTTTCCCGACTATCCTAATAGTTTACAAATTTCTTCAAATATGAGCTGCTGCATAGGGTGTGAGCAATCATGAGTGCATTACGGTGCTGGGGCCATAGGTGCGCCCAGGGTTCTCCTTCAGGGGTGGTGAGGAGGTTCGTCGTAGCGCCCCCCTCTCTCTTAGGTCATTGTATTGGGCTTACTTAGCGCTCCCCCCCCCCCTCCCTTCGAGGGGACTAGGCAGGGCGGCTGCCCATTTGCCCTCCTGTGCGCACGCCTGTGACTGGGGCATCAAGTAGTAATTAATAAACGCCTTAGGCATAGAATGCGGTGGCAAGATAAAAGCCAATATATCACTGCATTTTCACTAAGCCAGCTGGTACAGCGCATAACCCATGTTAGTCTCAAGTTGAAATATGCTTCGAGTGCTTCAAATTATTCTACAGCAACACCTACATTCATAATAAATATAAAGATAGTTTATTATAATAGTGCCGCCGATTTGTATGCTATTTTACTAAGCGTTAACTCAAGAAGACACGGCGTAAAATTCGTTCTTGATATCGTTTCTCGTTGTGTTTCTAAAGCAGCGATGAGATGAAAAAAAAAAGTGTCCGACGCTGCATGCTATGAATACAAAGAAGCTGTCGCTCGCCGCTACCAGAACGACCCAGATTAACAATGACGGTCAAAGAATAAAAAAGAACACACTAATGCCTCTCAAACAGGTGTTGCTTATGACTCGTAGGCCGGCGTCTAGCTTTCCACGTCGGCCCGTTGGTCTAGGGGTATGATTCTCGCTTTGGGTGCGAGAGGTCCCGGGTTCAAATCCCGGACGGGCCCGAAACTTTTTTCTACATACGCTAAAATAATTAGTTATTTTTTGTATTTATGTGTTTACTTCAAGAGGTTTATTTATGTGTCACTACTCTAGCAAATGATCCACTTGCCAGAAAAGGGAGTCATGTTTGGGTCACGCACAGTGTTGTATACTAACCAAATATATATTCTACATAGAGTTAAAAAAAAAGCCATGTCTAACGCTGTTCCTTTCGATTTTTCGTTTCTTTAGTAAAGTTTGTGCGAAAACAAGCATGTAACATGAGTAGTAGCGTTCAGCGGCAGTAACCATGCAGCCAAAAATATTTTAGGGTGATTGGGGAAGGAGTGTGGGGAGTTTACAACAAACCTTTATACATGTACAGGCGTGTGTTTGTATGTGTGTGTACATACATATGCAAAATGGAAAGTTTCGACGGGAGGAGTGTTTTGAATCTCCCGGGTCACCACCCTGGTTATGCCGATGGCAGTGACATCTTTTTGTCTCGACCCTGCTCCAATCTATTTGCTGTCACCACCTTTGACGTCCATAGTGCCTATCTGGGGACATTGTCGTGTACGCGGTCTCCTCTCAGTCCCTTTTATTCATCAGCTGGACAATGGAGAGTCTGCGACCACTTTCATGTTCCTTAACGATCTCAGCCTCGTTAGCGGTCACTCGAGCCAGAGCACAATGGTGTGACTATGCCGTTGAGAGAGAATAGCGACCCGAGGCTTCAAATAAAAATGACGCGAAGAAGCAGGTTGTATGCGCACGTTGTGACAGCTTTGTTATAATGTAACACTACACAGAGTACAGTCAGTTTTTGAGCACGTGTTACATGGTTTAATTGAGCTAGCGGCAAATTTTACTTGCACAACTTCTCAGCAATATCCAATCTGTGGTTTGATGCCCCCTTTGACAGGACGACAAACTAGGACACCTTGTTTGTAAAGAGTCTGGTTGGTTATAGACTGTAGACAGTAGCTCAAAAAATGAAACAAGGCGAAAAACGTTCGCATGCGGCAAGCGTAAATTTCTAACAAGAGAAAATTTAAAGCCGCGTTATCGCTCAGAGGCGATTGAATACATATTTAATCAAGGACTCTTACTTTACAGGTGCCTTTATTTTTTATACACACTTTATCGACTTAGCACTTTTACATACGCCACGCATCAGCTGCTCAAGCACGTTCATTAAACGCCCAATTCAAATAATGCTCTAACATTCAGAATGCTACGTTACAAAAATGAGATGTTATATTAAGATTTTTCAAAAACATAATTCTTAAAATTTCTGGGACTTACTTGAAGTCAGAAAAATAGTAGCCATCACAAGTGTTAGTTTAACAGTAATTAGACAATGTTTAACTCAAGTTTCTCTCAAGCGTGTCAAAAGACGCCGCCCCAGACATTCTGCGAGCATTTCTGACATACATTACAATTTTGAGGAGTTAAACTGAGTGATTTTAAAACAAAAGCAATGAGTTCAGTTCTCTTGTGGCTTTTAGCTACATACAGCAAATGCTCCGTGTGATTACGTTCTGTGCGCTTCGGCAGTAAAATATAACAATTGACTCTGAGTAAACCAGCGAACGCTTGAAACGTCACGTTTATTGCACTGTCAGAATACTGTGAACGCACGATAATCATGGTTTATATCAAAATGACAGTTGCTAAATAGAGCCACCATCTCACAAAGTGTCCTTTCCAGCAATGTGCTTGACAAGGCGCCTACTATTGCACATTAACATCTCTTCCACCCTGTCTTCATTTAAAAACATATATATAATTTCGCAAACGGTTTATTTAACCTTGCTGCGTTTTCATACAGAAACAGTAAGATAACTTGTAAATAACCAATCGACGAGAATTAATTAGTGCAAAAAAGCACAACTGCACAATAAATACACACAAAGAACAAGCGAAGACACACCATGCAGGGGAGCACCTGTCCCTCCTGTGTCTTTCTTGGGTGCTGCGTTTTTTGTTTTTTTTTTTGCGCTAAGTAATTGTGATCAGTATGCACAAACTAAGTCCTTGAAAAGTCCTATTAACGTTGTTAAGTGCATCTTATTATATCTTTACACATAACCACATGAAGACGTCAGACCCACCCTCAAGTAGTCCTTTGCAGTTTTCGGACCTTGATTGTCATTGGTATCTAAACTTTCTGCAGTGGGACCTAGCCACACGCTGGTATTATTTTTTTCTACTCGTAAGGTTTTTCGCTTCGCTCATTTATGGCACTTTGTATTCTTTGACATTGTCGTATTAGTATTTTCTAGCACCACAAACACCAATCTTTACAATAAGTACATACCTAAATCTTTTTTATTAGAAATTATGCTCTCCTGTTAATATGCCTCTTACCATTTAATCAGACAGCAATACAGAACGTCAACAATATGTAAAGAAGCTGCACTGTTATTTTTTATGGATGCCTATGTAGAGCGTTTTCGCTGCTGCTCAGCTCTTAAACTTATTGACATAAACTAGAGAACTAGGCTAGACCAATAACTATTCATGCAAGTGAATGGTCCAAATATCTCTATAATTCCGTATTCTATAGTCAGCAACAAACTCTTTCCCTGAAAATATGAGGATGCATACGACTGCTAAGCCAGGAAAACGGTGACAGAAAACAACCTACAACAAGATATTTTACTAGACGATAAGACTGATTTAAATCACAGGACAAAGAAATGTGCTTACCACGTTCACCATCGTCGATTGAGCTTCGTACGTACGTATAATAAGCACGTTCTTTGCAATTGTGTAATGTTCGTAATGAGCCCCTTTTGAATCGTTATTGCCACTGGCATGTTGCCCCGGTCTAGTGGCGTTGCACAACTTTCCGAAAAGAAATCCAGCATAGCACAATTGAAACAAAGTCTAAAGAAAATTTATTTCAACCAATTTCACAAGAAAAAGCATTAGGAGGAAAACCTCCAGACGACACCATGGATGTACTTCAGTAACAAATATATAACCGTTACTGGCTTACACACAAACAAACGCTTTACCGTGATTGTTCATACATGCCTTAATGACTACCGTTTCATAGCATCTCACCACAATATCCCTTAACTGTAAACCTTATTGAACTCTAAAACACCGCCTTTCAGTAACAATTTTTGAACAGCGGCAAGAAAAGACGCTATAAGAGGCAGCGTACCAGGAGCTTTACTGCTGCCATGTTATTTCTATAAGCCTTCGGATGTTGTTCTTCTGGAGCTACATGATATTTCAGTGCTTTTCTCTGTGTACTGGAAATCGCCACAAAGCCATGTTTAGGGGTATGATTCTCGTTTTGTGAGCGAGAGGTCAAGGATTGAAATCCCGCATGGACCCATTTGAACGCAAATCAGCACTCATTGATGCTGTTTTTTTTTCATCAGTCGAGGTAATCTATCACATCAGTATACTGTTCCAATCTTACTGTGCATGGAAGAGTGAAACACTGCATGCACCATTTGAGGAACAATAACTTACGAATCTATTACCTTACATATTTAATACGCAGAAATCTTGGGAACACAAAAGCGTGTGATGATAAATTTGTCAACGTGTGTTTGCTGGCCTTCTGACGTCTCCCTCGAGGTTTTAAGGCAGCGTTGAGGAAGACGTGGTTCGAGTACACCCCCTTTTTACGAATTACTCTTGTGTTTCATGAAAAATATCAATTAATAAAAATCTTTTCCAGCACAAAATTTGATGTGGCTTGTCGTTTCACCAGATGCATCTGAAGGGCATACACTGTGAGCAAAGCAAAAAAAAAACTTGGTGGGCTTACCACTAAACAGCCGATACCTTCGCTTTCAAACAGTTTTTGCATTATATTTGAACGCAAAGGGATGTTAACTACACTTGTTAAACTAGAACAATAAAAAAAAACGTTAGCCTTTCTGTGAAACGCAACGTTGTACAGACGTCTCAGGCATAAAATGCACGGCTACCGTGTTTAGGTGCGTACAAATGCAGCAATTCGTTTACGTACCTCTGAAATGGGCAAAGTCTTAGTTGAACACATGGTGCTTCCGTTCGCTTTGCCTTCCATAGAACTGTCCTGAGATACGTTCCAGGCACTTGTGTTGTCGTTAGCAGTGAGGGTGTATATCCTCAAGGCCATGTTTGAGGACATTGCAACTATGGCCCCTTCCAAACTGGCCAAGCTCTCCACGATCAGTTTGCTATACGCCTGAACAGGAAGAATGCGTGATTCACGCTATGGTTAGAGCGAAGTGGGTAATCCCTGCAATCACACACATCGCGTCGTGGAATAAAATTACGGAACAATGAATGCGCTATTGAACATTATTAATGCGGGCATAAAAATGAGACGTGAGAGCTAAACTACAGCCAGGCAAATGTTCAAATGAGTATACGTTACTACAAGCCGCAGTCTAAGTTCGTGATGTTGTGTAATAAAAGTGACGCGTGGATAACTACACACGTTCAGTTGTACCACTTCACTAGGTTCTATTTTAAAATACACATTTTCAAAAAGATACGCAGGGTCACATTGGGCAAAGTTTAAGGAAACCAGAACTTCAGGGTAAAGCTGATGCTAGAAGAGATAATTGCTTAGAGATTTTCGCTGCGGAGCCGATATTTCAAAAACAGGGATGCTCTTTGCCAGGACAGCAATTATTCATCTTCAGGGTTGCTGAACTGAGAAAATCAAGCCTGCTCGCCAAAACACTTGTTCCGGTGGCATTTTCTGTTCAACAATTTCTCATCCTTATGTAAAATATACAGATATTCAATGGCATAAAATGCATCAGCAATGTTCCATTCTTTGGTGATTGAGAAAGCTCGTATAGTGAAATGGAGTGATCAGGAAAGTGGCATTTTTAAACGACAATGGTGTAAGTGGGGTGGATTTCTCAAAAATAGTGAACTACAATATTTTGTCGAAGATCCAACGTCACTCTTTGGCTTCAAGTAGGAACTACGCCGCTTGTTCAGGCATTATTTGAACTACAGGAAAAGTGTCAACAACTGCTTGTTAGCATTAAAGACAATGTCTTGTACGTCTCGCAAATTACTTTAAATTATTGACGTGGATCAGGATAAAATATTGTAGTGCCGGCGTTTATCACTGATCTAAATCTAGGCAAAATGGGGCATTTAAATATGGAAATTTGGTTTTCGCTGAGCGCCTGAATATGTCAACGACTTGTGAGCGTAATCTCTGTATTGGTGAATTAACATACACCCATATCTTTACAGCAATAATAAAGTTTGGTTAAAACCTCTGGCCCTATCTAATTGTACGCATGGCAATTCATGATCGCATTTTCTGCCAACTTCGAACGACAAGTCTGAATACTATATATGAAAACTCGACCCTATCGTCAAAAATTATGTCACAGTGGTACCCTGAAGGTAAGTTGAGTATTGAATGACACATTTTAATCACTGAATCCATAAAAGAAGAATGTATTTTGTTTTAAGAAAAGTTGTATTATTGGTAAATGATATCTCACAATCGTAGATGGTGTAACTTTGGGATCGCCTCGCACGGGCAGCCACAAACTCAGCGGTTGCGGATAGCAGTTTCCTATCGGGACGATGTCGCTTCTCACTATGACAAGATTCACGATGCTGCGAAAAGTACAAAAAGTTTGCGTGGTTTGAGTACAATTGTTGACTTGGTCATCACAACCAGTCACAAAACCTAAAAACACCAATTATCACTTTTTATGGTTATACTTCAGAGAGTACATAGGTAACTATTAAGTTAAAATTGTAATCTATGGCGGTCCTTTCAACCTGGTATGCCAGTGCCGTAAGCTTTATTGATTCACATTGCTCAATTCCCAACTACACCACTCCCCCCCCTCTAACTTTTATCCCTGTTTTATATGTTTTATATATTTTCTTGCGTTTGACGGCGTTGACAGACGACTGTGCTGCGAAGAGCGCGTAAAGAACATGCATTTGCAAAGTTTGCTATTCATTATATTTTGTTACATTACTTCATTGAATAGCAAGCTGTAATAATAATAATAATAATAACAATAATAATAATACGAATACAGTGGTCTAACGTCCCACAACCATGATACAATTATGAGAGAGCGTAGTAGAGGGCTCTAGAAATTCCGACTGGGGTTCCTTAACGTGCACCTAAATCTAAGCACATAGTCCTGGTGTGCAATGCAGGATGGCCCGAGCTTTTCGGGCAGCCGAGTTTGCTCCGAGCTCGCTTGCTGTGACCGCAGCACAAGACCATGCGGAGTGCTTTATAGCAGCGTTGATAAAAAAAAACGGATACACGAACGCGCGTGGCGTTGGAAACGCATGTGGGACATGTGCGGCGGTTATCAGAGAAACACCGCGTGCGAGCACGTCAGCGCCGCCACTCACTCAACATTTTAGCACTGCTGCGAGGTCAGCGTGATTGTCGCGCTGTCTTTTTGCCAACTCAGCACGCGCCTACCACAGGCGTGTTCGCGGGCGTATGTCCTCTTTCGCACAGGCTCTTTCGTTCCAGTTGCAGCATGTGAATTTTCACTCTCGAAGGCAGCTAGGGTGCACACACAGCACACTCGTGCTGCTTGTTTCGCTTCTATCAAGTATTGCAGATAAATATAAGGACAGGTAGTCACCAGGGGCGCTCGCATCGTGGTGGCAATAATTGGCAATCGTATTAGTAAGCGCTAATTAGCATGGTTTTACTTAGCCTGCTCACGATTAACGTCACGTTAATTAACATGTTTTAGTTAGCTCACCAACTAGCATGCTTTAGTTAGCCTGGTTCTAGCTTTACATGGCTTCATCAGCACAGTCTTTTCACAATCTGGCTTGATTTGTGATTTGTGGGGTTTAACGTCCCAAAACCACTATATGATTATGAGAGACGCCGTAGTGGAGGGCTCCGGAAATTTTGACCACCTGGGGTTCTTTAACGTGCACCCAAATCTGAGCACACGGGCCTCGACATTTCCGCCTCCATCGAAAATGCAGCCGCCGCAGTCGGGATTTGAACCCGCGACCTGCGGGTCAGCAGCCGAGTACCTTAGCCACTAGACCACCGCGGCGGGGCCACAATCTGGCTTAATCACCTCGGCCTTACCATGACTTGGCGTAATTAGGTTGGTCATAGCATGTCCTGGCCTAACTAGCCAAGTATACCGTCCATCCGAAAAAAATGACAGCATATCCATGGAGTGAATAATGATGAGTGCGGCGAAGCTTCAGAGGAATAACGGTATAAATTGTGAATCGTCTGTATGCCTGTCTATCCATCCGTCCGTCTGTCCCTCTGTCTGTCTGTCCCTCTGTCTGTCTGTCTGTCTGTCTGTCTGTCTGTCTGTCTGTCTGTCTGTCTGTCTGCCTGCCTGTCTGTCTGTCTGCCTGCCTGCCTGCCTGCCTGCCTGCCTGCCTGCCTGCCTGCCTGCCTGTCCGTCTGTCCGTCTGTCCGTCTGTCCGTCTGTCCGTCCGTCCGTCCGTCCGTCCGTCCGTCCGTTCGTCCGTACGTCCGTACGTCCGGCCGTAAGCCTGTCTAAGACGCGTATAAGACGTGTAAGACGCCTATAATGTTATACTGCAGTGTGTAGCAATTGTGATCTGTTTTTTTTTTTTTGAACACACGAAGGAATGTGACCTATATTAGACAAGGCAATCTTGGACATACGGGCTGAAAGTTATCGTACAGTGCACGGGATTTTGCAGCCTCGAATTGACAGCCACTTGTACCCTCCTTTGGTTAAGCCATAGAAAAGTTGTAACAACTGAACCAGATTCAAGAGGTGTCGACTCACTGCACACATTTTGCGAGTGCGATCTTATCATCCACATGAAAGTTTTTGCTATCATTGCCAAGCCTACGTTAGATGAACACATATTTGCGAGAATTCAGTGCGGTATCAATTGTCGTAAGCTGAAAAAATCTATACGCACATAGATGTTTACCCCATGGCACAGATCGGTGACGCACTGGATTCCGCCGAGTATTTGTCTATATCCCTGATCCCCGATGAGGATATGCTGGCCAACACCGCTGTCCAAATCTGGCAATACTATTTTGTCTAACGCAGATGGCCTGTCCCAATTCAATGGTATGCCTTTCTGTCTTCGTATTGCCCCCGTTACCTTCAAGCGTACTGCATAGTCTGAAACGTTAAGTGTGCTTATGCTATCTCGACAGCGCGATAGTGTTTTAATCCACGTTCTCGCAACATCTACGACGTCTCGATGAAGCTCTAGCCTGCCTCTGTAAAAGCTGGCCCATGGCTGAGTATGAAAAAAAAAACCTAGTTTCGCAAGGAAGACAATCGAGGTTCCATGGCACATAGGCAGCAAAGAGGAGTTTCTTATTTGATGCGCTCCCGATATACATACGGCTAAATAAAGGCAACAGTGCCGACTCACAGAGAGGAGCTCATTCGTGGGTCAATTAAGTTTGGCGGGTTCACTCACGAGGCGATGTCCTTGATGACGTTGGCACTCGATTTGACTGGAAAGTGACCTCCCGTGTCCACAAATGTCAGACCAAAAAACAAAATGTACGAATCACCTTTCATCAACCTCACTTGAGCGGCAAGAGCCTGAAGAAGTAATTGTAAAACAAAATATGGATTTTATGAGCGTGTAAAATTGTTCATGCAGCTAACAAAAAAAGTCCTCGCAAAAGAATCAAGTACGATACTCTGTTACATAGTATTGTGTAAATCAGAGGGTATCGCTTGTCTATGTCAGCTAATCGGCATACGCATGGTAACGCCACTGCACGAATCGCTATATGCTCCAAGTACTTCGCTTTGGGATTATGTGATGTAACACACACTATATAACACAATTACTTAATATCGTGTTCGTTAGTTTTTTACGAACTGGCAACGGGTATAAAGTTCGGTTAGTTGGCACATTAGGATCTTTGAATCCCCGCAAAAGTACTCAGACAGGGCAGGAGCGAACACACAGGATTAGCGCCGACTCGCAACTAAAAACAAACATTAAAAAAACCGGTGATTTATACAAAGCGAAACAAATTGAAACAAGGCAAACATGCGCGAAATCAGAGGGGTAATCTACTATACACTGAGCAACGCCGGTGATTCAGAGGGATAATCTAGTCAGTATTCTCAAAATCACTTCGCTGCTCATTTCTGAGGTCGCTCTGCAGCACGTGTGATTGTTCTGCTGTGTTTGCAGACAATCTAATAATAATATCCAGGTTTCTACGTTCGACGGCCTCAATAAGCGTATGAGGTACACCGTAGCGGAAGGGCTCCGGAAGCGGAGCTGGTTGAATTTTAGAAAAGATATCACACCCGTCGAGGTGGTATTGCGATTACGGAGATCGGTTGGTGACTCGAAGGTCGCGGGTGCAATTCCGGCCACGGAGGTCACATTTTGATATTTGCAACATGTTTCAGCGCGCGAACAAAGGAAGGAGGCGAACAAAGGATGGAGGCGTATTGGTAGAGACTTGTATATTGTGCAATGGCACTACATACAAGGCAAGGACGGGCCTCCTGCTTGCATGGCCTGCGGTGGTTTTCTGGATAACGCTCACGCTCTGTAGGACTGTCCAGGTGGTCGCACAGTCATGGGCGAGATCCTCAAGCACGTACCTATAAACCTAAGACCTGGGACCCTAGAGGAGTGGCTGGCGGACTCCTTCGCAGACAACATGAAGACACTGCTCTGACATTTGAAACTTCTAGGCCTGTCTAATGAATAGGGTCTTTTTTTGGTAGACCCGGACTGGAGATGGTTTATGTTTAATAAAGTTGTTCTCTCTCCCTCTCTCTCAGTGCCCAGACCACCGGTTGGTCAAAACTTCCAGAGCCCTTCACTACGGCGTGTCTCGTAAGCGTATCGCGGTTTCGGCGGCACGTTGAGGGCCAGGTGTCATTATTAGATAGGGTACTACGAAAATACCAAGGCATTTGTAGCATAGACGGCACCGATTCACGAAGCGTGCTGTCAGGTTGGAGTGCGTGAAACTAAAGCTTTGCTGGATAGAAAGAACCAACAATTAGGTACATTAGGCTAGACATAAAACATACCAAAAACAGGTGCGTATAAACTCATAGTATGAGTACCAATGCGTCGGCCAAGAAAAAATATGTTATGCCGATCTCTGCGAAAGCGCCTGAAGTGGCACACGCTGCACCGAACTTTCTGACAACTCTATGAGTGAACTTAAGTCACGGCTTTTTAAAATATTTAGGCTTACCAGCGAAGTGGTACCATGTTTGAGCAGAATTTCTAAAAAAATTAAAAATTATTGATTGACTGATTGATTGATTGATTGATTGATTGATATGTGGGGTTTAACGTCCCAAAACCACTATATGATTATGAGAGACGCCGTAGTGGAGGGCTCCGGAAATTTAGACCACCTGGGGTTCTTTAACGTGCACCCAAATCTGAGTACACGGGCCTACAACATTTCCGCCTCCATCGCAAATGCAGCCGCCGCAGCCGGGATTCGAACCCGCGCCCTGCGGGTCAGCAGCCGAGTACCTTAGCCACTAGACCACTGCGGCGGGGCAAACATTTAAAAAAAAATACGCAATACTGGGCAAACACGGTTTAAATGGCTAAAAGTAATGAATGTATGACAAAGAAAGTTTCAAAGCAGACAATCTCATCAACACAAAAATCACTCTTTTAAAGGTTTTTTGACAAGCGAGATATGCGCTAATCTCATTCAGCGCAAGTTTAAAGCAAGAAGTATATGACGACTGCATTAATTCGCTACTGAAAAATGTGGTAAAAATTCATGCTAAGTAGGAAACTCAAGTAGTTAAGCAAAAGACAGCGTACGATGGAGCGGAAAAAGTCATAAGTTTAACATCAAGAGTCAAGAATTCATCAGAGTGGATTGCACAACAAGCAGGGATAGCAAATATTCTGAATGACATACAGAGAAAAAATAGTGATCTAGGCCAGCCACTTAATGCGTAGAAAATATAATCCGTAGTTAGCTATGACAACAAAATGGTTACGAAAGGTTGGGAGGAGTGGCCGAGTACGGGGGATAGTTAGCTATAGGGTGAAGAAATAAAAAAAAATTTACATGCAAGAAGACAGACTCCTAATTCGGAAATTATTAGGGGAGTTTTTTCTCTTACATCCGACGTTTAGAAAAGCTCGTAATGGTGGTGATTATGGCGATAACATTTGTTCTGATGAGCAAAACTTTCACGGCGCTGCTAAGACTTCAAGAAACGATAAGCACGCCAAATCCCCTTAGCCCGTAGACACTCGACTTTGCGCAGTTTTTTACTGAATTTTTGCTATAGTAGTTAAGGCAGCTTCTCAACTTCTAACCTGAAAAAGTAACATCATTGAAAAAGTAATATAAAGAACGAGTACAAAGCAAGTAAATTGAGTTAATTCTTAGAAATACAGCGTTTTAATCTGATCGTCTGCGGGAAAATACTTTGCAGCTTTACTAAAGCTCATGATCCTTAAAGAATTTTCACTTGAGCAGTTCGCGCTTCAGGCCCTAAGAAATACCATCTTAATCATTGTTAAATGCAATGTAATATTATTCTAAAAAAGCTTCTATGGTTGTCCGTTGCATAAGCATTGCGTTGCAGGGTAACCACAGAGAAATTGATTCCACACTTCTCAAGCCATGAATAGAACTTACGTATAGGTCATCGGCAACATGACATTGACATCTAGTTTTTTACAAGTGGCTTGATCGCAAAAAGAAACGTACTTGAAGTTCACGACTTAAGACCTTATTAAGAAGTAGCTGCCTACAAGGTTAACGGCAGTATGGTGGGCCAATCGTGCGAGATTATTTAAAAAAAATGATACATAGCCTGAGGTAATTACTATGTAGATCAATAAAAATTAGTTGATAAACGACCACTACTCTACCCGCTAAAGCTCAAACAAAAAAAATGAAAGTGACTTACTAGTCCACAACGTTAGCCAATTAAGATATCTATAATAGGCAGCACGAACGGGTAGGTAATGGGTGCATAGATCTAGTTCATATGTCTTTGCTGTTTTTTGTGCATTTAAGGCCCCTCACTGAAACCTTGGCTCATTGATTGCTTGTCTCATTAGAGATAACGCAGACACATTAAAAGAAAGAAAGGAAATTTAAACTAAAGTGATTCTAGTTAGACCTCTGTAGTGGACACTGCTATAACTCAACGCAATCATAACATACCACCTGTCTTCCGTAACAAAGTTGGCTCTCTAATATGTGAGGTCAAGTAGAAGTGTGGTGTATTTAGGTGAAACAAATGTACTGAAAGACCAACTTGAACATTTTTGTCTTTTCTGTAGCCCATTTCCAGGTGTCGGTAAGTGCCTGGGGGCAAACTAGTTAGAAAACATTGCCTCTTTCATCCGCCTGGCATGCAGCGATAATCGTCGCGGCCCCACTGTCCAATCACCACGAAGACTGCGTGGAGCACACTGTTAATTGACTTCCAAGCACCGCATATGTCGTCATGTAGTTGGTGCCTGTAGTACCTCCGGATCCAATGTTTGATACACTGGGTTAGATTCCTAGTGCCATCGGGCCCTTCTCATTTTTATTTCTCAAGAGAGAGGGGGTACCCCGGTCAGGCACAAATGCGTGTACTCAATTTTCTTAAAGCTTCCAAGTTATTTCGCGCTCTCTTCTTTCTCTACCCTTCCCACGAAACAGTGATACTGAGACGTGCCCTTTGATCAGTTGTAAAATACGTGTGTTTCGTTTACAATTACCGGTCCTACTGCTCCACAGCGTGTCGCCAGCACGGAGCAACAGGAGGTTATAGCGCTTGGAAATTGTACGTTGTAGAAATCACTACAGAGACACTGTCGAGAAGTGTTCACTTACAGTGGCCCTACAATAGAAGCCGCTATAAAAACTGCAAGTCGGGAAGCTTGGCGCATTCACTCTCGCGAACATTTGCGTTTTAACTGATACCAATGCCCTAAAAAGTCCCAGGTGTCAAGTACGTCCACAGAAACAATTGATACGCTGTCTTGTAAAACGTTGACATATACAGTGCGAGGTGATGGGTTATGTAAAATATAGAGAATATGTAGCTAACAAAAAAGGCGCAATGCGAATATAACGAAGAAAAAATGTCATTCCAACACAACACAGGAATCATACGAGCAATTTATTGATGTTGAAATAGAAAAAGGATCATTTGCTCCCTACAACCAGTATACGGCGTTGTGGCACATTGCAGCTTTTAAAGTCTCTTCAGCAATATATGTAGCATTTATTGTATTTACGGAACAACTTATATCTTCTGTTAATAATTATTTAGTGAGATAAACTTTGCAAAATCCGTCTACGGTAAATAGACAATATTTCTTTATTAAAGGTGAAGCCGTATACGTACGTGCCTCTGTATTGTTCACGTGCTCCAAACGAGCACTTATCTTCTAAGTTTCTTCCTATCATACCTCACAATAGTAAAAGGATACGTGACTCACCCCTTCAATAAATGGCAAAGAAAACCTCACAAGCTATCCACTTCATCCAATCACTCTGTCACAGTTGCACAGCATTTTCTTTTTGAACGTACATACCTCTCACAAGCTGTAGGTTGCTATCTCGAACTGTAAATGTCTTATTTCTATCGGTAATTTTTCGACATCTTAAAACTTGTATAATAAATGGCGCTTCAGTCTTTCAGCCCACGTGTTCTATACACAACCAACATATAAAACGAAACGTCAATGCATGCGTAAGTTCCAACCGCATGTGTTCACAAAGTGACTTCGTATAGGCTATCGATCCTGGTTTATAAGAGTGCAAACTGATTATTTCAAATCGCTTCCTTCCACATTTTCACGGCGTTCATGTCGTACGTAGAGGCTTCGCACTTCGCTTTATGTTAGAAACCACCACGGTCGTCACTCCGACATCTGGATGCAGGCGAGTGCGTCCTTAAGTACTTGAGACGGCACAGCCGGTGTGCTCTTTGAATGCAAAAGGCACCCCGCCGCGCGGCAGCTTCTGAGCGGCACTATACCCAGAAGCGAGGCTCTTCTGTATGCGCCTCGACTCCGCTTCAGCTGCGCCTCTTTACGAGAACGGCCCGTTGGTCTAGGGGTATGATTCTCGCTTTGGGTGCGAGAGGTCCCGGGTTCAAATCCCGGACGGGCCCTTTCTTTTTTTGTTTGTTTTAGTTTTTCACTGATCTCATGCAGATAAGGTCAATGTGCCTTTAGCGTTCGCGAAAGAGATCTCTGATCGATACGGTTTACTCAAGAATACTTTTGTCAAGAGAAACGCTAGACTTTCTATTTCGATGCCTCATGGAAACGCAAATATTCAGCGTATTCTTGTGCACAGTTCTTTCAGTTTCGTGTCACATCTAGCCCACGTGGGCTGCCCTATTTCTGTCACTCATATCTCGCTTGAATGGTCCGGTTTGCTTTCGCAAACACCTTTCATCTACATGCCCTAATGGGCAAGTCGTCAGACGCCGGTGTACAGGCACAAGGTGCTTCTATTCTCCGTTTTCTAGTAGTAGTCGCATTCGTCTCATAATGGCAAACACGTGGCATTGTAACATGTACGGCATTGGTCTGGTGAGGAGACGTCAGCCAGCTAATGAGGGTTACGCCCTATTTAGTGGTCCTGCTCCGGTTCTTCGGTAGGAAAGTTTGTTAGCGTTTACCGTAAGCTGTGCTTACAGCGTGCGTGGGCAATTTATGCGAGCGTGTGTTAATGACGAATGAATATGTTAATATTACGAATGTTTGATGCTTACCAGAGATAAGAGGTTTATGTGTAGCAGCATCATATTGATAAGATGAATGCAAATTCGGTTCTTTCTGGTACGAAAAATGAACGCTAGTTGCACAGGTTGTCCGTTTTAAAATTAAAAAAAAACGCTGTTTTTAATAACTCCGCCAGATTTCAAAGGGCGGATTTTTTTTCGATGTGGGACAAGTTTAAAGCTGCTTGAACGAAGGGCGCGAGTGTTTAGCACGGAATAGTGTTCGAGAAAAACGGAGATGTACACTTATAGTACCGTTCCACAGTTATGCCATACCAAAACAATACTAAAGGTCATGCCACACTCAAAACATTTACTTGTTCATAGTATTCAGTACTGCGCAAGCATCTTAGCAGCATTAACATTTCATGCTTGATAAGCCACGACGACAAAATTACGCTTAGAAGCTAATAACTTTGGCCGCAATGAAATGTGTGACAGGAATGGAAATTCAATTTGTATCGATAAAAGGTGGCCAGCGGGCTAAAAAATTCACTAATCTATAATTTTTTACTACGTCAGGTGAGGGTAGATGACTTTATTGGGCGTTGCCACCGTTGCCGTCAGTCTAAGCCGACCCCAAGAACATTGCGCTATTGCAACATATTGTCTCGAGTCTGTATAAGGTTAAACATGGTGCGCTCATATGTACATTGCTAAAGGATTGAAACATGGCGTCGTATTGTTTTCCTTTTTCTTTAATACAATAGCATTTATATGGGCAGCTCGTGTTTTGGCCGTCGCCATCACCCTGCACTCATCGTATGTTCTGCTCGCGGGTAAAAGCATGCAAACGGGGGCGACGAGCGTGGCTGAAGCAGATATCAAATGATCTGGCCCATCAACGTAGCTCGGAAGGCGCATGGGATAAAATCTCCACGCGTGTTAGATTTGCCGTCAAATGCTCAAGCTGAGAGGAAACACCCCGACCGTCTTGAAGGGGCATGAGAAGAATGAGCTAGAGGTGTGAGCAGGGGGTCGCTTTATAGCAGCAACTGTGAACTTCGATACTTAGGGTGCAGTAGCGACCACTAGCATGCGCTATCTCGGCAAGCGTCATCGTACGGCTTGTACATCCTTTTACGTTCTGCGCTCTCAAGTCAAAAAAAGAGAATTTTTTTTCAGGAGCGTACATGCAATCTTAGACATCCATTTCGCATAGTTACGCAATATCGCATACAAAAGAGTTAGCTGCCAGCCTTAGTTCGTGTAACGTTACAATTCATTGTTAGCACATTCATTGCTTCGCCCTTGCGGTGAAACTGAATTTGATTTATAGTGGCTGCTATGAGATAACTATATCAGACCGCTAGAAGTCTGGCTCTCAAATGTATTGTTTGCTCTGATGTAAGTGTTCGAGTCTAAATTACACTGAAACGACGGGAACTGTAGATGCTGGAATTGAAAGCAGGTAAATTATTACTTAGACTAAATTCTTGCGCTTCAATCTATGAGCACTGTGGTGCGCAAAGTGAACGCACTGTATACCAATACAATTCAGCCTCATTTTTCACCCAAGCTTTTACAAAATTTTACTAGTTGAGTACGTTATCAGATAAAGCTGGAATAAAAGCAATATAATTTTCACTTTGAGTGCGAGAGATCCCGAGTTCAAACTTCGGACGGGCGCATGTGTGCACAATCTTTTTTACACTTTTTTTTTCTTAATGACGAACGGCAATGCAGATTGAGCTGGTGCGTGAGTAACACAACACACACAAAAAATATTGACAGATCATCGCTGTTGCAACTTCAGTTAATCCGACGACTAGTGCGTCGAGAATATAACGAAAAGAATACTATGCTTAGCATCCAGTGGCTGGCAGCTTGAATAGAAACCACCATCACCATATTTGTTTGCTGTTTTATTTTGTATATATATATATATATATATATATATATATATATATATATATATATATATATATATATATATATATATATATATATATATATATATATATATATATATATATATATATATATATATATATATATATATATATATATATATATATATGATTGTCTACCATACGAAAAAGACACATGTAGCAAAAGGAGTATGCTACCACTCACTCCATTTCATAATCACGTCACTGCTACTATAACAGTTTAGGCTTAGTTCGCAGCATATAGCTTTTTGACTGAGCCAACATCACCAAAACACACTAGTTTTTCAAGTTGCGCAACTGATTTGGTTTACGATTTGAGGTTCATGTTAATATTGTTTTGTTCATCTGTAATTCAGTAATGAACGCCCTAACACAGACTTTCTTACCTGCACTGTCGTACAACCGTGAAGGGCGAATTTCCGCTGGGTGCAGTAGAAGGTGGTGTATCTTTTATAGTTGAAATGAACACGTGCTTAAGGTCAGTGAAAATTGATAAAAAAGAATATAGTACTCAGTATAAACATTTAACTAGAGACGTGGAGACAGCGCGTTGCAGAGAATGGGCCACAAGGATTACGTCTGCCTGCCATCCATAAAGCCCTTCCTTTAAAAAACGATGACAATGCTTACGGGGTCGTGGCACAAAGAAACCAGCCATGTTGTATCCGGGCAAGTGCAAATGGTGTGTACAAAAGAATTTAGAGACATCTCCAAACATTCAATCTTGACAATATAAGCAAACCATGTATGATCACGGGAGCACATAGGCAGCGCATGATACAGAATGGGGCAAGGTATTGAGGTGTGGCGCCTTATTTTTTGTCCAATGCGCCAGTTACCAGATCAAGCAGTCTTGCACAAAAGGGCAAGTTCTACAATGGATGAATAAAACGCACGTTTTTTATTATATTTTTAGACACGTGCGATAGACGTTTACGAAAGGCACCGCTTGCCACGGTGCAGAAAGACTGTCGACAACGTGATACGAAGATCAACAATGTCGCCCAACAATTCAATAGCAGCGGTTATGCGACGTATAGCGGGTAGCCCCGTTTTTTTTTTTTCATTGAAAAAACAAATAAAACATGCGTGCATCCGCATATACGCGTTTTTTTTTTCCTTTTTCTTTTCAATTATCTCACACAATGCCACCTGTTGTAACAGCTGTTTGATGCGCCAAGTATCCCCGAAAGACGACTCTTCTATTGAATATCATTAAAGCCTCAATAATTATGGGGCGTTTCATCAAAAACCGGTTAAATCAAGGAATTCGCAAATTTATCTCATATATTTAGCGTTGATGAAGTTACATGCAATTGAAACAGTTGCAAATGATAGCCATGGCCATTTACATTTATTGCAGGAGTCCCCGTGGATAAGTTGCGAAACACTGCCTTCGAGATTTTAGTTTTTTTTTCCTCGTGTCGTGTGCCGCACGCCGGACTCTAAATCAGCAGCGGTTCTATACACTTAGAAAGCGCAGTGAGAATAATCCACATTCTCCGCTATAACGTGGCATCCAGGGTGGTTGCAGAGAGTAGCACTTCCTTTTTAAATGGCCGATAAGCGTTTGGTATATCATGCGTGATTTCAAGACACTGAACGTGTAGTTCAAACGTTTAGATGACTTGCTAGGTCAATAGGGAGCTAAGCGGACAACGTTTTTTATGAAGAAGCATGTGTCTGACCAGAATAAACGATTGCGAAAAACCACACAGTTGGCCTCAGAAACTGGTCGGCAAAAAGTCAGGTAGTAGAATGTTCGTATCTGAGAGTTCGCATGCTGAAGAGAGAGGGAAGCTCGTTGGTTTAGGCGTATGTTTCTTGCTTTGGCTGCCAGATGTCCCGGGTTCAAATCGCGCACCAGCCCATAAAAATTTGTCTTTTTTTTAGGGTTTCTCTTGTAAGGAAGCAGCAAACTCTCTCTGTATAACGGTTTAAAAACAGACGATACCAGTGGATATTCAAAGCCTTGCCTCAATTTTCCATTCAGTATAGCTGCTACACTATTTTCTGTACGAGTAATTATACCATCTATTTTGCTGCTTGATGCGCGTCAGTGCATGCAATGAATTCTCGATTCTAAGAAAAGACAAGAAATACATAGTGCGACACATTTCGGCGTCCTGTGTTTACAGAAAAGTTCTTATGGTGATAGTAGGTAAAAGTATTAGCTTAATATAAATGAACTTGATAATATTATTGAAGGTTTTGTGAAGATGCGTTGGCACTAGACTAACAAGAATAAAAGGGGTACTAGAATGTTAAATACCTACAGAAATTTATGAGACTATCGACATCACTGTCACTTACGCTTCACGCCGTACTGTGATGACCATGGTCACATGAATGAATGAATGAATGAATGAATGAATGAATGAATGAATGAATGAATGAATGAATGAATGAATGAATGAATGAATGAATGAAATTTCTTGGTCACCTTCAATGTTTAATGTTCAGATTATTCCTACATCAACCTCAGCTGGCACTCGTCTGTCTCTTTCCTCCCAACTTTTTCGTGTTTTCAGCTTTGCGCCAGTTACAAAACGTTCAGCAAACTGAGGCACTAACACGCCCAAAAACAAGTTCTTCTTAAGCTCACAGTTTATCAAATATCTTGGAGCCACTGAATTACCTCTCCTCATAGGACACTTTCAACTGGACAGGTACAACACTCGTAGTAAATATCGTACATAATGATCATTTTTTTTCTTTTATGCATCCTCTTGATATAAAAAAACAACAAAAGTATATTGTTCAGAACAGCCATTATGCGTCGATCTGTTAAACGAGTGACCATGATGAAAGGCAGAAAGCGAAGACCACGTCGCGACTCCGCCAACATGTTTCTTGCACCATACTTTTTCGTTCTCATGCGTTTCGTCAATCACGATAAGCTCCAAAGTTTAAACATCTAAATTAAACATCTAAAGTATGGGTCAATAGCAAGCTGAGGGAACAACGTTTTCTGTGGGGATACGTGATTTTTGACAGAACAAACGGTTGCGCAAAATCACGCAGTTCCCATCAGAAACCAGTCTATCAGAAGTCCCGCAGTTAAGTGTTTGCATTTGATAGCGCGTGCGGTGAAAAACAGGGCTCATAGGTCTAGGAGTAGTATTCCCGCTTTGGGTGAGAGAAGTTAATGGGTTCGAATCTCGGATGGGCCCAACTCATGTTTTTTTTGTTTTTTAGTAGGTTTATATATGAAGTCGAATCTGATTTATGCTCAAGTGTTTTCGAATGTAAAAATGATAGTCTTGGAAGTGTTTTTGATGAATCATTCCCAAACCACTTATAAACTTGAGGAAAACTTCCCCGAACAACTAGGCTTCAAAGCAGGGCAAAGTCATTTATGTTCATATCTCAAAGAGCATGCACACAAGAAAATAAGCGGTGGTTCTCATCTTGTTGTAGTATCCATGCAGTGCGCCGTCGTGAGCCTTAATTTTATTCGATAAGAGCTCTTGGAATAATAAAATGTCAAACTGCTTATTTTATTACGAGTTACAATATCCATTAGAACGAAGAAGCGTATTGCAAGGGACATGCTGCCCAGTTTGTGTCGCGGTCTTTGTTTCCTGCCTTGGGTAGCGGTCCTTAATGAATAAAACATTGACAAATGATCGGCACGTAGCTATTCGAAACAGCTTTTTCTTCTTATATCCAAAGGAAACAGGAAGACGAAAAACTGAATCGGGATCTGCGATGATGGCCACAATTGTTGCACCTGGCCATTTAGAAGAGGCCTATATCAAGAGAATAGGCCAATCAGTGTCTCGAAGACCTTTGACAAACTCTGAGCGTGATGCGGAAATCATTTGAACACAGGTATAAAGATAATTTCGAAGGTGACCAAAGCTTTCATTCATTCATTCATTCATTTATTCATGCGACAGCGAAATCAGACAGTGTACGCCAAGAAGCAAAAGATGGCGTCAGTGATGTCGATATTCTCGCAAATAGCTTTCTGTAGTAATTGAACACTCCAGTTCATTTTTATTACCATTAATCTAGTGCCGAGGCATATTATCAACTTTCAACATTGATATTAAATTTATTTAGCTGCTGGATATCTGCTATCATTATAAGTATTTGTATAGAACCAACAGGACACCAAAAATGTATCACTCTACGTTTCGTCTTTTCTTAGCACCATCGTTCAATTGTTCGTGCAGAAACACATCAATCAATAAAAAAAAATTTGATGACGCAATGCTTGCACGGAAATCTGTGTACACGTAGGCGCAACAGAAAACGGAGACAATGCTGCAGCCACTCGCAAGTGTCGTCTTTTTTTTTAAGCTGTTACGTAGAGCTGTTCACCACAAGCAACAGGTCTTTATTTATATATATATATATATATATATATATATATATATATATATATATATATATATATATATATATATATATATATATATATATATATATATATATATATATATCTGTGTGTGTGTGTGAAAATAAAAAAATTAAGGACCCGTCCGGGATTTGAACCCGGGACCTCTCGCACCCAAAGCGAGAATCATACCCCTAGACCAACGGGCCACCTGTGCGAAGAAGCTCCCCAGCTGTTCATATGTCGTCTCTTGCATTTGCCGAACCGGTTCACTTACGACGTCGTGACCTACATAGGCGGAAGGCCACGCACATCGCCGGATTCTCCCAGACGCATAGAGCTGCTCGCAAGACCGCGGGAGGCGGCGACAATCACCTCCGTGCGTCTACCGTAACGGTAGAAAGCAGATCGAAAGTTTAGGTCAGGTAATAAATCAATCGCTCTTGTTTAGCGGCTAAGGTCAAGTTAAAAAGATGTGGGGTCAAATCCCACACACATTTCAATGGGGGCCAAATGCAAAAGCGCGCATGGCTACTTGTTTGTCGTGTTCGTTCATCTCGACATCCCACCAAAATCAAAGGTCTTCAATAGCGCAAGCAGGCTTTCCCCCTCTTTCTCGCACTTTTCTTAACCTTTACTTAGAGGTGCACGTATACCTTTAGGTGCCAGTTGAATACCCCTTGGTGTTTTGAAATATCCCCTTGTTCCCCGTATATATGGTGCGCGTAATGTTCATATTGTGATTCCTGCTTGCGAAATCTCGGAACATAATTTTTTTTTACTCTGTGCGATAACGCTCTTTAACGTGAAATTAGTGGCTAATAGAGAATTCACTTTTCTGCTTTTTTAGCGAAGTCTTTTCCACACACTATTGTGTTTAGCAGTATGACGCTTTAAACGCTAGCTACGCTACTATGGCAGAATGACGAATGACTTGAGTAATATGATTTTCATTAAAAATAAATAAACAATTTTCGAAGTGTTAAGAAGTGATGCCTGAAAGACTGCACGTCCCGGGTGAACTTCACTTGAAGGGTCATTGACTGGCTGCCTGTCGCAGTTTTTCTTTAACTGTTAAATGCATGTTTCAAAAAATAAAATCTTCAGTATGCAAATATTTTTGCTGGGCAATGGTAAAAATAAACATGCGAGCTCTCGTTCAGACGACTGCAACCACTGTTGCATTCAAACTAACAAACATTTTATCTCAGTGTAATCGGCCCTTTTACATTGTAATCATGCCTGTTACGCTATTTAAATAAATTGCACGAACGCTCATGAACTAGAACAATGCGTTTTTAATGCTTCACGTGTTTGGGTATGTAAGACTATTTTCAGACACCTCTGTTTTAACAACATTTTTTTTCATTATTGACGTTCGGGGCATGCATTTATATTTCACCCATGCTTTAAAGAATCTTAAAGCGTCCTATTATGCGATACGTGTGCGTACATTCTCCTTACACGAACCGAGAAACCAATCATAAAAAATAGCTCTTAAGAAAACAAATAAACACATACCCCTACATCGCTCAAAAGAGGAAATGCGCGTTTCTGTCAGCGAAATTACCTGTATAAGCAAAAACTATAGTGACCACAGAAAACATCTTTGAGCTTGCTTGAAACATTGCACAGCATATGAAAAAAGTTTACATCTATCAAAAGTTGGCTATTGTCATTGCGTATATATCGTAGTTACGTTAAGCTTACGTAACGTTAAGGATAAGGTTAGCGCGAGAATGATGTATAGTACCATTGGCGCCACAAACATTGCACAACTGCATGTGTCGCGAGTCTCTAAGGACCCATGGTGCGATTTGTTCAAGCACTTCGTGTGTCATCGGTTCTGGCAGTCTGACAGTAAAAAGACAAACAATCATCATCTAGTCAAGTGCAGGACCTCAATTTTTCTCAAGAAACGGATCCCTAAAATTCGTTTCAGACTCGGCGCCACTCGCAGGACGTAGGCTGTTCATCAATACTGTCTGGTGTGTGTGACGCAGTAACGGTCGAAAATTGAATTTATCAGCAACATTTAGAATGGCTGCCCTTGGCCTACGGAGTTTTATTGACATTTCCAGTTCCGAGGCGAACTATCGACGTTTTGCGTCCGGAGGGCGACCGATCTTCTTTTCGGTATAATAGAAAGAAGCTCGCCAGTATATTGACAGTTATTGTTTAGTTTATAATTTTATTCCTTTTGTCTTTTTTATCCATCTTTCTGCGCGTGGGCTATCTACCAACGTCGTAAGTAAATAAAGATACACACGAAGGAGCAGCCGAGTGACCATACCCTGACTGGTGTCTGTAAATATATTCCTTGTGCGGCGTTACGTATTCAACTCGCGCTGGCAGCATTACATCACTTGTGCACTGTTGAACTTAACCACTTTTCAAAACAAAGCTAGGGCGTGTTAGTTCAAGAGGGGAGCTGCTTTAGCTGGGTAGTAAAAACTTTGACGTCGAAAGGCACAGGCGGGTATGTGCCACGGGAATCGGACAAGCCTCTCTACCGAGTACCGAGTACATCAGGTGTGAGCGCTCAAAGAAAACTGTGGGAGTGTAGAACGTGAAACACGTGAAAAAGAGACACAGAGAAGATAGAGGAATAGAAACGAGAAAGAGGAAAATAGGGAGGTATATTAGGAATGAAGACGTAAAAAGATAGGAGGGCAAGGAAAGACATGGATTGAAAGAAAAATAAAATAAAAAGACGCCAGAACGAATAAAAAAGAAAGAGCGAGACCAAACCATCATGATGATGATGATGATGATGTCTGGGGCTTTGTGTCCCAAATAAACGATACAAACAACATTGCTACATGCATGCAAATCGAGATTCTAGGGGGCGACGCGCGTGTGTGCCTGACGAGGAAGACGAAGAGTGGTCTCCGCTCGGTATCAGGTCTACCGCTCACGCCGCTGCTGCTGCTGGTTTGAAATATATTTCATCCCCCGCCTCGTCGATACGGCGTCTCTCTTCCGTAACAATATGATATAAGATACCGCGTGTAGTAGAAAACTCCTGTAATTTTGAACATCTAATCTGGTGTTCTTTAACGTGCACCGACATCGCCCAGTACGTGGGCGTCTATACCACATCACCTCCACTTAAATATCACCACCGCGGTCGGGATCAGACCTGCGACCTTCAAGACTGCAGCCGAGCATTGCAGCCACTGATCCGTCATAGAGGACGGAGCGAGAACGAAGGAAAAACAAAGATATAGGGAGGACAAGAGCCAGAGAGAGCAATAGGAAGAGACAGAAAGGTGTAAGAAAAAATAAGCACGAAAAAAAAAGATGGAAAAGACAGCGAGCAGGACAAAAAGTAACAAAAATAAATATACAAAAAACTGAAAAGAGAGAATGGGATAGAGAAAGAATGGAAACGGGAAACAACAGCTACAAAAAAAGAACAGCTACGATAGATGGAAAGGGGAGAAAGGAAAAAACAATAAAGGGAAACAAAATTTCGCCTATAGTTTCACTGTTCCTTAAGCCTTGGCGCCTGGTGCTAAGCTGCCGGAAGGTAATTTATATTTTATCGTAGTTCTTTTACAAAGGCAGTTGCTGTGCGCCAACGTCGCATTACCGATACTAGCCTACATTACACCCACCGCGCCACAGTTTTTATCTGTCCCTCTCCCACTACTCTTTCGCTCTTCTCTTCCTTTCCCTTGCCTTTCCCTTTTGTTCCCACTACGCCATTCCATGTGCCGACCTGTTGAGATGCCGTCGAAATGATAGACAGTTACGTGCGGCACTTTTCTTTTCTTTTTCTTATTAGAATCATTTAGAATAACTTAAGAGTGAGACCAAACCAATCGAGTCGCAAGGTGTTCCATTGCAAGTATATCCGGAAGGGGGCGCGTTCGACGTGTTAACAGGGTGCCTTGGTTCAAGGCCTTCGGCTTATATCATTCACAGGGGTGTATCAAACCGGTCGGATAATGTGAAAAGACCTATGTATTGGAGCAAGATAACAGAGTGTGAGGCCCGTTGGTCTAGGGGTATGATTCTCGCTTTGGGTGCGAGAGGTCCCGGGTTCAAATCCCGGACGGGCCCACTTTTTCTTTTCTCCCAGTGCATTTTATTGATTGATGAATTTGATTGATTTGTGGGGTTCAACGTCCCAAAACCACCATATGATTATGACAGACGCCGTAGTGGAAGACTCCGGTAATTTAGACCACCTGGAGTTCTTTAACGTGCACCAAAATCTCAGCACACCAACCTACAGCATTTTCGCTTCCAACGAAAATGTAGCCGCCGCAGCCAGGATTAGATCCCGCGACCTGCAGATGACTTAACCTATATGGCGTGTAGTAGTTTTCCAATACTGGATTGCTGGTACGGCCCTTTGAATAATGAGCTTACACATATAAATAGGGGCACAAACAGGATGCATGAACACACACACACGCAGTGCCATATGTCCGTGATTGCTAAAGTGATTTGCTTATGTCCCTGTGCTTGTATCTAACGATTCACGTATATAATGTCATCCTTTTTGTAAAGCACGCACCCCTGTTTTGTGGAAGCCTTTGGAGTGTGTTGGCATAGGAGTATCAAACCCGCTTTGGGCGCAGGAGGGCCCGGGTTAAAATTTCGTACAGGCCCTTGTCTCCTTTACGTTTAGGAATGGTGTCTTGTCAGCACACCCAGTGGGGGCGTGTTTTTTAATTTTTGTTCATTTGTTGGTTCTTGGTTTGTTATCTGCGCATGCGTTGTACGACTTGGGAGGGAGGTTGTTTTGAAATAAACGTCAGTTGTTAGCGCCACATCCCTGCTTTCCGTCTCCGTTTCTACTGCCCCGCTTTTTCTAATTTCAACGTTTTGTGGTGTTTGTAGTTTACTGTTATATTTATTTATTTATTTGTTTATTTACTTATTTCTTTATTTATTTTACGCGAGGTGACCTTCGTCAGTCACCTTGCGTGAAACGCATCGGGTTCGTGTATACGTGTACTGACAAGATGAACTCCCTGAAAGAAAATGAAACAAGGGACTGTCAGGGACTTGAATGTAGGACCTGCCACACCCAAAGCGAGAATCGTATTTCGAAATCAACATGGCTGTGTTCCGTGCGTGCCCCGAAAGATGACCGCCAAATTAAGAACTGTATATAGCTTTCAGAAGCTAAGGATGTGCTGGTATGTTTAAAGTGCAGCGCGCTATTGAAATCAAAAGTTTACACATTTAAAGCAATACGTGATTCACGTTACGCCCCTCCAGGCGTGTTTCGTAGGTGTTTTACTTAAGCGCTTTTTTTAGGTTGACGTAACTTGCACAATTTTTTTTTTGTTAACCTCCGCGCTTTTGTGCATTTTCACTGCTTTTTTTTACGGAGGTTCTGTTTTATGCGAGAAAACAAAATAGCAGTGAGCTTGCGATTTCGTAAGATTACCTGCCGAAGCCGCATAGCTTCATCAGCATACTTGCACGCAAATGTTGCGATTCTCAAGTAGTTGAGTCTATAAACTAGGACATCTTGTGTGTGCTGTAGTGCCCTAAATGTTTACTTCCCTACTGCTTAGAGTGGGTGCCGCTATGTTTTCAAATGTTCTGTGCGCAGTCCATTTAACCTTTAGAGGGAGATTCCTTGGCTACGAAAATGTAAAACATCCAAAAAAGAAGGAAAAGGTGACACTTGAAACTTTAAACACACGCCGAAACAACAGGTAGGTGATACCAGCGCCAAATGAGTATCAACCTCCAAGTATTCAAATGAGATTTCAGAACATAAATGGCTCTAGTACGCATTTCAAATTTCCTATGTCAGCCACACGTGGTGACAAACCTCATGTTTTTGTTTGCTTTTTTGATGTGCTACCGATAGATAATTTCCTATCCTTTTTAAATAGGGACCTGAAATAAAGCCGATTGTCATCCCTTAGTTTCCTTTCAAACTCATGAAATTCGTCCGAGTGCTGTCAAGCAGTCATAGGTGTGCACCAAGCTCACTTAATTCATTTTCCCCGAAAACAACGTGGTTGAGAGTTTGAAAGTGGTGCATTACTGAGGCATCTTGCAATTATTCTCCGGGGAGAGCAAAATAGAAATTCGCCAAGCTCACCAGAAAGAAGAGCCTTAGTTTGGATACCGACGACTCCAGTTGGGAGAAAGTGCTGGCCACGTAAAAGATTCCGTGTCCTCCGCAATTTGCCATGTGCTGAAAATGGCGAATGGCTTCAGCGAATCCTCGAGATGCAATCATGCGGGGCTGGTCGACGTATTCAGGGGGAAACCCGGCGAGAAATGCTGTTTTATGGTAATATTTCCAAGTGGTGACGTAGTACTCAAGCGTTCCTTGCAAAAAAAATAATAAGAAGGAGTAATATTCTACACCAACAGTGCGTCACTATACACCAAATTTGGATATGGTAAAAAATTTTCTTCAGATTTTGTCCCACTTGTCGGCACTGAGCTTGTATGATTTCGGGGCTTCTGGCTGAATTTGGCCGGTGGCGGTATACTTTGACAAGAACATAACTTTATACAGACACTTCTGCATTTCTTCACAGCAAGACGTAGCCCCCGGTGTCATAAATAAAATATCGACATCCTGCTTAGCAGATCGACACCTTCCCCACTTTCCTGTTAATATGGAGGCGCCTATTTACATTAAATTCTAGGAAAACTTCCGAAGCTTCCTTCTTACACAAAGTTCATTCTGATAAACTAATCGTACGATCCAACATTTACAACTCCTAGTTAACAAACCATCTAGAAAAAATAAAAAGGTGGTTTCTTTACAAGATAACTAAACGCTACTGTCAAGATCGTGTTAACGTGAATTCTTGTCACTCCTCGCTGGCGCCTGCCGCAATTCACTGGACACTTCACACACTAAGGCTATTAGCACAATTTCTATTCAATCAGTTTAATAATGTGGACGTTGCCAGAAAGCCCCGCTGCGGTGGTCTAGAGCCTAAAGTACTCGGCTGCTGATCCGCCGGTCGCGGGCTTGAATCCCGGCTGCGGCTGCTGCGTTTCCGAGGGAGGCGGAAATGTAGGCTTATGTGCTCAGATTAGGGTGCTCGTTGAAATTTAGGGGTAGTTGAAATTTCCGAAGCCCTCCACTACGGCGTCTCTCATAATCTTATGGTGGTTTTGGGAAGTTAAACCCCACATATCTATCGAAAGCAAGTCGGCTGGAAAGACGGCTTTGAGTTCACACATGATTTAGGCATATAAAGCGCCTCCGCATGCCCAAATATTCCAGATTTTATGAGGCGTGCTGAGACGCTATCAAAAAATTCTGAAATTACATTAGGTAACCACCGCATATGTAACAAATGAAAGGAGTCACTGCGTAATAAAAGACAGCAATATAGCCGATTCGCTCTACATTTCCGACTCGTAAACAAGGTATACAGCCTTTTACGTAACAGCGTTGTTTTGAACAGTTCATGTTTTTAAAGGTGCTCTTATTTATGCATTTTACATACACCCGATGAACGAGAGCTGGAAATGTCCAAGCAAACTTTTTTCATTCGGCGCTTTTCAAAGTGTTCATTCTACGCAATATATTCATAGTTTGTTCTTCACTTACGCCATTTCGTCCACATATAGATATGACACAGACTTGCCATTATCTTTTAGTTGCGGAGTGCGGGCTTCCACTGCCGTTACAGCAAACAACAGTGTCCATATTCCGTTGGGGGACTTTATTTTCCACTTTCACTGTATTCCTTCTACGTTACTGCATAGCGCACCACCGAGCCATTATCGCTCTTCAGACAAATGCATGCATTAGGTGCGTGTTTACGCGCACCACTGCTTAGAAGGGAAAATCAGAATGCTACCCCCACTATATGGTGGCATGTCTGGGTGACAATAGTTTTACTGGGCTTCGGCACTTTTAGAGCGAAGGCTTTATATGAGAACGCGAAAATGTACCAGCGTGCGGCGTCGGCTTTTCTTGTCAGCACTGGCCCTAGTGGTGCACAAATTCATCACGTGATAACGTAACCACAAAGCGTCATCATGACATCCTAGTGACGTAACACGACGTCGTCACACCTTTCTTGTATTGGTGAACGGTGGGCAGCTCACGGAGGCAATGCAAAACTAGGTAAGCTGCCTCCGTCCCAAGAAGCAATGCGAAACCAGAGTAGGCGCCCACAGCTTTGGGGGGAGGGGGGAATCGCAGGAACAGCACATCGACTAGGGACTACAAAAAGATTGCTTTCACCTTCCAGCCGTCTTGGGTGTGTGCGCAAGGTACCCAGTGAGTTTTCTAGGCGACCATCGTGCGTATCTCTAGCCCTTTCAGACGCTTTGTACACAATTGTGTACAACACTTGTATTTGCTCGTTGTGCCAACTATGGGGTATAAAAATGCAAGATGTAATGAGGTTTAGATGAAATGAATCTCCTGCCTGAGAAACATGCCTGCATTTAACTTCTCTTTTCCCTGTACTGTTGCATATAATTGCTTTTCTGAAGGCATACCATGGTCGACGAGTCGTTCGATGTGGCACTTAGCCACATCGATCGATATATATATATATATATATATATATATATATATATATATATATATATATATATATATATATATGTTTTATCAGCAAAACCAGAAACCAATTTGCACTATATTTTTACTCTTAGATTTGAATCTATATATGCAAGAACCAAACATGAGTGTCTTCAGGATAAGTGGATATTTATTTAGGCTTAATTTTGATTATCTGCTATAAAGCGCACAATTTATTCTACTATAAAATTATTGTTGTTGCAATAGAATATTGAGGGTCTTGAAATAATGCTGTGACAATATGACACATTGACAGACAGTTCTTCATAGGTGACGTCTGAAAGGGCTAGAATGCTTTTATATACCTCCAATCACAGCGTGTTCGCGATATGTCGAGGTGGTAAGTGAATAAAGTCAGGACCACAGAATGAGTGTGCGTATACATAGTTCCTAATATACTGAAAAGATAGAGAACCATATCCATCGCAAGAGCTTGAACATAGACAATGTTGCTGTTACGTAACACGGTATGATCAACATTGACAAATATTAGCGAACTACAACCAACTACTAGTCAACACAAGCCATATTTCAACCATAACAAGTGTACTTTAGGCAGAGCTGGTAAGCTAGTGTATGTGTAATCACGGCAGGTACCTAAGAAAGGCTTCAGGATTCTACTTCGATAATATCTGTCTAAAATTTGGTCATAGATTAGAGTCGGTATCGTGGATATCACGAAGCCCCCCACACAAAAAAATGAGTAGTTTAAAAAGCTCAGCCGCACATCAAAGATCTATGCATACCATGGGTTCTGTGTTCTCGTATGATGATCATGTTTCAAGTACGTAACACTGTAACCTCAGCACATATGATACCACTGCTTTTTTTCGCAATAATACCTACACGATTGACTTAAGTATATGTGGGGTTTAACATCCTAAAACCAACATATGATTATGAGAGAGGCCGTAGTGGAGGGCTCCGGCAATTTCGACCACCTAATGTTCTTTAACATGCACCCAAATCGAAGCACACGGGCCTACAGAATTCCCGCCTCCATCGGAAACGCAGGCGCCGCAGCCGGGATTCGATTCCACGACCTGCGGGTCAGCAGCCAAGTGCCTTAGCCCCTAGACCGCCACGGCGGGGCTATTACCTACATGAAGTATCTGCATTTTCGTGGGTCAGTTCCTCACGCACCGAGAGTTGTTATTTTGTTATTTCTTCCTCTTAATTTCTTCGCCCGTGATACCACTATCACCCGCCCCCCCCCCCCTATTTGAGAAGTGTCAATAATGCCCACTATGGTTTTATTTTCCTGCTTTATAGAGAGTAGAAAATACTGCAATTCTTTGTTTTTTCATGGGTGCTTTTATTTTTCAGCGCATGTAACTGGGCTGACAAATACATAGGTTCTGCATAGTTTCTGCATGTTTACGCAGCTTCCTTTTCACTGATACAAGAAGTTATCCACGAATATGAACATGGCCGCTTCACTATAGACACTGCCATGTGCGATAGACGGTGCGATCATAGGTCGGCGAACTCACTAATGAGTCGACTGACTCAGACTCACTGAGACACATATCAAGCCGTGAGTCTTAGTGATCCTGGTGAGTAATATTTTGGTGAGTGTGAGTCCAAATGAGTCAAGCTCAGGAACAGTTTGGTGATTCTGAGTGAGTTAAACATGCAAGCTACATTGCGTGAGCGAGTCTGAGTGAGTTCAACTGTTTGCCAAACGCATGGTCCTATCTACTCATCTTAAGCTTTACTAGAAGCCTTTCCTAGATTCGCGCTTATACTCACGTCTACTCACACGTAATCCAAAGTGGCATTCTTCAATGCACGTTTCAGATATCATTGATCGGAGCCATGAATTACGTAGCGGGTTGCTTCGAACTCCCCTTACCCCCCTGCAATCATTCTAGGGAAGTTCTTGATAAATATATCCTATGTTGTCATTTCGTTCCAGAAGAGTGTTCCTACTGGTTTGCAACCACTCATAACTTTACATCAAAGGTATTATACAGAAGGTACTATCGAAGATGCTATATCAAACAGCTCCAAGAAGAGCACCGATTACGTGAGAGATTGTTTTAAAGAGCATTCACATCAAGGTCGACCAAGCTCATTCTAGATTAACAGACTCATGAGTCCACTGATTCGGACTCACTCAAACTCAGATCAAGCCATGAGTCGTAGCCTAAGTGAGTCCTGGCGAATAATATTCTGGTGTGTTTAAGTCCAAGTGAGTCCAGTTGAAGAACATTTTTGTGCGTGAGAGCGATTCCAAAGCGGAAAATATATTTTATGAGTGAGTCTACTTTATGAGTGAGTTTAAATATATTTTATGAGTGAGTATGAGTGCCAGCCTGTGCGTGCTACACACAGTTTTCTGTAAGCAACACGGAAGCAATTCTGCCTTCCTCGTAAGACCTAGAGTTAAAAGTTGAATCGGTGTAGTTATTATGAGTCAGTGACTCAAGGCATATATGTGCATAAGTGCATAAATAAAATTCAATATTGTCCTGCGTGCACCCAACTTAAATTTTCATAGCTCTTCCACTGTGAAGATAAGGTATAGAATACACATAGTTGTTTAGGTCGTCACGTTGACTTTATAACCTTCAATTATGCAGCATCTTCGCATAAATTTGCTTAATGACGCATCTTCTTAGAGGCAATGATAAAAGTTAATCAAAAAAGATGCAAACACCTCATTCCTGCAAGCTGAAGCCCTCCGGTGTGTTTCTCCTTGCAAGACCAAAGAGGCACCGTCACGCCGTTTCTCTGTCGACGTGCTCGGTCATTGCATAATGCATTAGGAACACAATTTGAACCATCTAATGTTAACAGGAAGTCATGCTTTTTTTTCATGAGCAAGAGGAACAATGTTGTACCAACCCTTTCCTTGTTCCTCTCCGGAACGCCTTGTTGTGGTGTTGTTGCCTTGAAAACGAGCACAAGAGGTCAAGAAGTAGATTCCAATTAAGTATCACCATAAGACCTCCAAACGAGAAAGGAAATTACTGATATATATACACCTTCAACACAAAGCAAATAACTAGTAACAAAAACTACTTAACCAACAGCTAATACCAGCGTAACAAAAAAAAATTACCAACTTTGCTTTCTTCATGGCATCCAGTAATATCACACAAGCTTTTAAGCCATCAGAGTTGTGTTTTTCTTTTCGCCCATTATTTGCGCATTGCATGTGGAAAGCATTCACATTGTCATTTTATTGGCCATGCAATGCCGTGGAAAAACAAATAACAACACTCATCATTTTGATAAGTGTGAGTAGGTGATGCATTGATTCAAGTACCACATTCTGACAAAAATTAATTTGATTGACGAAAATGGGCAGGAAAAATTGGTGCTAGTTTCTCTGTTCATTTTTTGAAGCTGTACAATATTGTGTACTGTAATTTTCTACTAAGTTCAAGATGATTCAAGTACGGTGATTAAAAATTACAGAATAACAATGTAATACTCACCTTCACTGTAATAAATGGACATAAACATGACAAAATCACACAGCCCATCCACTGGAAACGTGACGTGCCCTTTCAAAGTGTCGTTCTAGACGCAAATAATTGGGTTCCTACCTAGAAGAGCAAAACATATTTTTCTTTAAAAAAACTGACCCGTAAGTTCTTATTTATCCATATTCTCTTATACTTCATAATTTTTAATTCACGATTCAGCTCAGATAACGCAGTACTGACAGGAATGTCAACCGATGATCAGTTAACTAATGTGCTTTATTCCTGAGCGCAATTTGTTAGTCTTTAAATGCAATTAGTAGGATCCAAGTATTGAACATACAATGGTTTTAGTGGAAAAGATTGCAATTGGTGCATCAATTTATTAACAAATGACAACATGTACAAAGAATGGTGAACTTAAAATCAAACACAAGCGCTAACAAAAAGAAATGTTCAGAATAAAACAAGTGAATATCAACTAGATACTCTGTTAACACCAAGAAATAATTTCGCAATACACCCAAAAAAAATTTCTAATAATACTATTTGCCATTGTACCTTTAGTAATTGTAAAGAAATGCGCTTATTATATTAAACATACAATACTTCTAATTGAACCCTCTTTGTAAGTCTCCAGGTTTCTGCTCCGTATCTAAGTACCGGCAAGATACAGCTGTTATATACCTTCCTCTTGAAGGATAGTGGCAATCTACCAGTCATAATTTAGAGTGCTTGCCAAATGTGCACCACCCCATTCTTATTCTTCTAGTTACTTAAATCTCGTGGTTGGGCTCCTCAGTTATTACCTGCCATAAGTAGACATAGTCTTTTACAACTTGAAGTGCACTATTACCTATCTCGAAGCGCTGCTCTTTTTCGAGGTTGTTGTACATTACTTTCGTTTTCTGCAGATTCATTTTAGGACCCACCTTTCTGCTCTCCTTGTCTAACTCCGTAATCATGAGCTGCAATTCGTCCCCTGAGTTACTCAGCAATGCAATGTCATCGGCGCAGCTACGGAGCAGAAACCTGGAGACTTACAAAGAGGGTTCAGCTTAAATTGAGGACGACGCAGAGAGCAATGGAGAGAAAAATGGTACGTGTAATCTTAAGAGAAAGAAGAGAGCAGAGTGGATTAGGGAACAAATGGGGGTTAAGGATATCATAGCTGAAATCAAGAAGAAGAAATGGACATGGGTCAGGCATGTAGCGCGTAGACAGGACAACCGCTAGTCGTTAAGGGTAACTGACTGGATTCCCAGAGAAGGCAAGTGGGTTAGGGGGAGACAGAAGGTTAGGTGGGCAGATGAGATTAAGAAGTTTGCGGGTATAAATTGGCAGCAGCAAGCACAGGACCAGGTTAACTGGCGGAACATGGGAGAGGCCTTTGTCCTGCAGTGGACGTAGTCAGGCTGATGATGATGATGATGATGATGATGATGATGATGATGACTTCTAAATGACCAAACAGATTATATAGAAATAAGCTTACATTAATTTGCAAAAAAGCTTCAGTGCTTCTTCAATTGTAGAAGACGTGCATAAATATGTAATTAAGTTGGGCAAGTTATTTCGAAGTTTTGCATAGATTTGTGGTCGTGGTGTCGATGCAATTTTCCCTAGTCAAATTGATGAATAAAAAATGGAAAATTAGAGTTTTGCGCGTACCTTCCATTATTCTTAATATGGAGATGCCTAGAATCATTGAATTCGAATGAGAACTACATAGTGCGTGACAAAATGACATGCCCGTTCAGCTTTACACCCATGCGTTCATTCCCGAATGACCCTGTTCTCTTTTTCCTTGTTCTTTGTTCATTGTACTAAACTAGTGGTTTATTGAATTCTTACCCAGCGTTATGGTATCTGACCCTGCAAATGAATAGCAGAAACATTATTTAAAACACCAGTAATACAAGCGAACGATGCAGTCGAAAAAAAAACGCTTTTTCATTTTTCGCTTTGCTTATGGCCTTATAGGCAACAAATAAATGTAAGACTTCAGCATTATAATTACTGCAATGACATAAACTATCAAAATACGTTAGAGGGTGAAGTTTTTTTTTCAGAATCAGCCAGATTGGCAAAAAGAAGAAGAGTGATAAATACAGGAAAAAATTCTGAACAGGGCTACACATCGAGTCCTTTTTAAGACATTTTCTAACTCTGCGCTGAGAAGCAACCTAGAAAAAAACTACATCGCCAAGCTAACGATGACGATAGTTATAGCGTGAGAATAAAACGACGACACAGAGACAAGAAGGACACGAAGGACACCTTCTTGTCTCTGTGTCATCATTTTGTTCTCGCGCTATAACTATCGTCTTGCCATACCAACTAGCCCAAGCTGCCACAATGCCAAGCTAAAGCCTAGCAATCACCTTGAAGCAATTAGATTAGAGTCCAGAATTATACAGCCTCTCTGTATAAAGCATTGTGCTACTTCACGCAATCATCGCAACTGTTTAGTATAGCAACAAATATAAGAGGTTTCACTGATGTCATGAAAGGAATGGAGAACTTAGCACCAGAATTTTCTACTCCTCCTCTGCTAACCTAATTCCTTCTTCCTTCCTTCACTGTAGCTCTGATTTCGAAATAGTTATGCAACTCAAAGCTGCCCAAACTGCCACTATTTCGGTTTTTTATGGAGCAGTTCAAGTCCTTAGTGTCGTTTTAAGAAAAAATGAGGATTTACGGAAATATTTGCTTATTATTGAGGGACAACTCATCAAAATGCTCAATGAATTGTATCCTCTTCAAAAAAAGGTTATTCAATTGAAAACGTAAGATGTACTGACAACGTAAAATTTCACGGATTACGCATGGTATAAATCCCACAATTGATTTTATAGTTTAAGAACAAAAGTATAGCAATAACTCAAGATAATCATGCCATTTATTGTAAATTTTGCTTGCCTGGCGGTAGATAGTAGTCAACTGAAAATAATTAGTGGGGCTTCAGATAGAGCAATGACATGCATATGAAAGCTTTGAGAACAATAAATCGTAAATCATATTCTACAGTCATGAGAAATGGCATTTAAATCTGAAAATCGGCAAGATTGAAGAAAGTTTGTAACTCACCGCCACATGCGCACGTGAAACGTGACAATAACTAACCAGTTCTTAATAACTTCGAACAATCACGTACAAGTATAAAGCAGCGTACATACATCTCTCGGAACATACATTTCGTATACCTAGAATGCACATACTATAACAAAATTAACACATTGCATTACCACATTGCATGCTTGGCAGAATAGTATTGTGAGAAATATCTCCTTACGCTGGTGTCTCAGCAGTTGTGCCGAGGAGACTGTGCATTTTGAAATAGGCACTGTCACCTCAGCTCACCTCAGCACACACTTGGTAAACACGTCGACGGTTCAAGACTGACCACTATGATCATTAGTCTTGAGAAATGAAATTGTTTTCGACAAATCAGCGTGATTTTGATTATCAGTTGTACTCGAGACAAGGATTACAAAATTCAGCAGCATGATTGAAACGGCTTTTATTGAGAGTTTCTAAAGGCGCACGCATGCTGAAGTGTCTGAGACAAATGTCGAGCTGAGCCTGGCAATCCGTGTCACGTGAGAGTTACTTCACACATTCACCGATTGTACCACAGAAAGCTATCAGAAATGCAATCTCATAATCAGGACTGTTTTCCTAAAAGTTATAATGAACTTTTTTTGGCTTCATTGTCTCTTGGTTATTGTTTATACACTGTCTAACGAAGAACGACAAGATTTAAATTTCCCCTCCTTTCCTCTCTAACGAAAGAGGCATGCCAGCATTTGCAGCGTAGCGCGAATATTATTTTCGAATCTTGAGAAGAAGCGTGTCTGCGCCATTATGTTCAATCAATTAGTTCACATTCAGAAACGCCTATATCATTTTTATCTCTGTGTACGAGTTTCGCAGTTCTGTGTTCCTGAATATTTACGCATGGAAGAAAGAAAACGCTGTGTGCGCGGAGCAAATTGAATCAGCGAACTACAATTCTGCTACGACAAATGTTTATCACGCCCGTCCAATCTCACGTAAAACACATGAATATCTGTGACTATAGAAGTTCAAGTAAATGTTGCCATCCTGCTAGTACTTCCACGGCTACAACGCCCGTGCAACAAGTCAGAGTGGCCGTGGGTTACCACGACGTAAAGTGCCTTTTTAATGTAAAAGTGATCAAGGGCGAAGAATGCTGCATGCGATAGGCGGACAACAACGAGGTGTCTGCGCACATCACCTTTAAGTACAATTCATTTTAATTTTGGCAATATCAGCTGAAATCGGGAGACTGGACTAGTACAGGAGACTACGTATCGTCTTACACTCTTGGCAGGCAATTAGACATCCAGAAGTTTTTTTTACCAAATTTTACAGCTAAACACGAGTATCTTCTGACTTTAAGCAAACAATTCCTTTTAAGCTGTAATCCAGCGCTAGGTCATTATTGAAAAGAGTATTTAAGGACGTACATACCTCTTGTTCTCAAGAACATAATGACAGCGATGATGATGCCTAGGGAAATTAAGAGTGAGCTTATAATTATGGCACCCTTCGTAGAGCCGGAATCATAGCTGCAAATGAGACATTCAGATATTCTTGGTGAGTGCAAAAGGTATGTTTCAAGGGCTTCAGCTCAAAACTTTCATCAGTGGCCTTCTTCGGGCTCTATAGTTACAACTTTCTCGTGCTTTGTTAGCACAAACAAATACTATAGCTTGCACGGCAGGCGCTAGACGTGCGCTTGCTTAATACAGGCAGATTACAGAACGAATAAAATACAGAACACAAGACGCTATCCTTGAAGTCCAGTGTCGTGTATTTTGTTTTTTCTGTGCTGTGTCTGTTGTGTGTTATTTAGGTGCGGTTTTGAAGGTGAATCGCACTGTTTGATTAAACAAAGTGCCATATGTGCTGTCAATTACAAGGACATGACAAGAAGGTGTAGTTAAGGAACAGCGGCCCGTTTTGTTTGTTTGTTTGTTTGTTTGTTTCAAATTGAGTTCCACTACATAAACGAAGAACCATGGGGTGAGGGTTCCCTACATGAGCCAACCCTGAGTTAAGGCGCCAGAATGTGTGGCTGGACATGGTATCAGTGCTTCTTGGTACCCACGCGCTAAGCCGTAACTCTCTCAGTGGTGCCTCAGAAACGAATGTATTGCTTCAGGTGAAAAATTCCAGCCAATAAAATAACGAACACAGAAAACGAAGGAGACAGGACTAGCCACTTTGCTGTCTCCTTCATTGTTTTCTGTGTCTGTTATTTTATTAGCTGGAATTTTCCATCTTAAGAAATGCACCAAGTAGCCCAATAACCAGCGTTATTAAGAAGTGCATATTGATTCATTTTACTATATGTATTTTTATAGTGATGATTCAGGTAAGCTTAGTGAAATTTCAAATAAAAGCTCTGGCATGGCATCACACCCTGAAAATATTGATTTCTTCCCATTTGCTTGTATGAAAAAAGACTCGTTTGTCCACCAAATGTAGACAGTTTCATCTATTCAGTCATACTTACGTTGGAGCTGTGGCAGCTGAAAATTCCAAATTTGTTCTCAGTTTTGAATAGAATAAAAATACTTTAACACGCTGAATTTACAATTGGTCGTTAAAGTGACTTAAAGCGGGCCTTCCAACACTTCAGAACATCGGTGCTGACCGCATCAACTCGTACTGATGCTCACCAGACCTATTCCGAAGGCACATGATGACGGATGGAGCAGTGGTGGGATTTTATAATTGTAACGTTAGACGTAATTGCAGCATTGCATCAAAACATTGATTATTATTGGTTTTTTTCAGCTTTAGCATGTTTTTACAGAACACGGACAAGACTAAAGCTGCACTTTTTCAGCTTGAAAACTCTGAAACCGGTCAAACAATGCGCCTAAAACTGCGGTGCTGGATGAAATTCACCGGAGAAACTACTAGGCGCCGTTGTGTGAAAACAAGTGAAGAGCGTTGATATATAGACACCGTCACAAAAGCAAAGATCAGTAAAACTACAAAACAATATAGAAGAGTTCGCGAACTGCCTCGTTTCGTAGGTGCGGTTGACTTTTCAACACCGCCACCACATTATTTGTTACCAGGGCAACGGCACCCTCAGTTCGTTGGAAATAACGGGTAATATGATATGCGCTTTCTGTACGCAAGTCCTTTCACTTCATTTCATTAGGAAGCCATCCTACGTCACAGTGTGAAAGAAATGTGGTCAGGTGACTTCTTGAAAATCGAGTTGAGGGTAGCCGTCTATTTTATTGTATTTTCAATTTCGTAGGCTGAATAACTTTGAACTGCATGTCCCTACCACTGCCGTTTTTTCTGCACTAATCTCTTAAGCCTTGAGTCCAACCAACCGCATAGTAAAACTTCTAAAACAGTCAGGTCTCGAAAAGTGTTAGACGCACCCTTTAAGTAAAATGATGCTTGATGTGCGCGGATCCAGTCGTTTGTTTTCTTATTGTGATGTCTCAGCATGGCAAGCGTCAAATGTTATCAATTTAAACAACAACGATAACACTAAGAGGCGCCTATTTCTTTTTATTCCAACACAATAATTAGGTTACATGACAACATTCTCTTGGCACTTTAAGAAGCACCCCTTACCATGCGCGAAACTCAAGACTTGAGAACTAGTACCAAAAAACAGAGACAATTTCCATGAATTCTATAATGATCACTATGTTTAGCGTTCGGAAGAAGTGAAGTGTAAATGAAAAAAAATTCTAGTTCTTACTAGAACACTATAGTCTCTATGATCACACTATCTAATGTACACATCTATAAGCTAATAAACTTATTGTCTGCTCTGATGATGTTTTTTTTTCTTTGTTCATAAACGCATATTATACAGACCAAGATACTGCATGCCTGTTATACACGAATATTTTACGTTTTTATAAGATGCTTCGGCTATATTCCTCTAAAACTTTCTTAGTTTTTACACATTTTTTTTTGCAGCTTGCAAGTGCAAGCCTGAAAAGTGACAATTTAGTAGTAGACAACAGAAACGCTTACATGCTTACAATTGTTTGAATCCAATTAGTCATTGAAATCGTGTCACGTCTACAAATAATATACTTTTGTTACTATACAGCTATAAAGGATAATGTACGTTGCCTCAGTTTATAAGAAACATTAGTGCGTGGACCTTATGCAGGCATTTTCTGTTTATTTACGGAACAGTCTAATGAAAACGGCTGCAAAGAATCAGCTACACCAACAATCTCGCATGCCCATAAAACGTGTCTGCAATACACCGGCTGCTTCCCGTTCTCTTCAAACTCCAATTTTGAAGCTGCGCCTTGAAAAGAGAACGCCCCCAAGGCTGCCTTTTCTGACCAGGTCACTCAAAAATAAACTAACAATTACACAAACAAAATCTGTTCGAAGCAAGCATACGCTTACCGTGTATATCTGAAGATTGTGTCCGTCGAGAGTTTACGACACTCTGGCGTTTTGCCGCTTGGTTCATGGCAGCTTCGGGGCACGGTAAATTGAAAGCCATGCAGTAGATCATAAAAACGACGTGTAATATCTTCGCTATAGTATCCACACTGATATCATTTCTCATAAATGGGGTCACACGCAGCACGGCAATAAGCATGGTGCGCCCAGCGCCACATACAATGAAGTGCTTTTTGAAAGATAGCGGTAAACCACGATGCCAAACGTTTCGTATGCAGCAAAGCCTTTGCATCAACAGCTCTTGCAGGGCCCGTAAAACGTACAAGGAGAAGCGCTCAATAAAAGGGTGCCCATATACACCTAAAGCAATAAAGGATACACGCGAAACGTATTCGGTGGCATTTTAAGCATGTTTAAATACAGCGTTCCATCTATGTTAAACGCGTAAACCTGTGACTCCCACTGAATGGGAATCACAGGCTACCAGAAGTAAAAGAAAAACACAAAAGCCCCAATAAGGCGCAGTGCTACTTGCGATGTGGTAACGGATACATTTTACTAATATGTCTCAAATCATTTGCGTAAAGTACTGTGCTCGATGCAACCCACAGCACAAGGAAACGTGGCCTAGTTGATCTGCGAGATTAAATATGATGTCCAGTTACCTGTACTTTCACGACATGCACATTTTTGGAAGTCCTTCAGCCATGCGCTTCCATTTTGCACGTATATACCAGTGAGCACGATAGTAAGCTTACGCTTTATTGTACACCATCACTGTAGCCGTTAACAACATGGTTTGCTGTAAATGCATTGCAAACGTTTCAGAAATATTTTTGGCACCAATTTGTAGATCAGTCACATCTACAACTACTAATTGTACGAGGTCACAAAATGCTACCATTTGCTATTTGATTGTAAAAATGTAGCGCGCGCGCACGCACGCACACACACACACACACACACACACACACACACACACACATACACTTACATACGCACGCACACGCACACACATGCACACGCACATTCATTTATTTATTTATTTATTTATTTATTTATTTATTTATTTATTTACTTATTTATTTATTTATTTATTTATTTATTTATTTATTTATTTATTTATTCCTTCATTCATTTATAGAACCTATGAGCAGATAAGCTCTACAGCACAGGAAACACCGAGGTTTCTATGATTGTGGGGCAATTTGGGGCAAATGGCAGCTTTTACTCTCAACGGCGTAATCACGTAAAAGTTCTGATTTTTCTTCGGTGTTATCCACTAACCTTTTAAGGAGAATGGTACCAAACGAATAGCCGGAAAACCAGAACAACGCTAAGATTATTACTCTGACGAGTTGGCAGTCCAGCAACGAGCAAGCATCTCAACAGCGCATGAAAAACGTCGCCATCTACGGAGTGATGAATTGTTGTGCACACAAACTAGTCGATATATACACGACAGAATGCGTAAAATGCAAGAACGCGCCATCGAGCACGAGTCAGAATTTCTGTCATAATGAAATATGTCTCGCGCAAACTTCGAACAGGCTATGATAGTGACGTGTAATTTCTCTTCAGCGTTCAAAGATACAAAAATATGGGCCTCAGAATTCTCTTACCAAGAGAATATATCCTGCTTATTATTATCAAAACATTCAGCGATATGTGTGCAGCACTATCGATTCTGTCTAAGTGTTGTGACCTCGTACGAAGCCAATGATAGGCTGAGCATGTTCATATATCAAGCCTGTCTGTAGAGAGTTTGGTTAAATTATAAAATGGGCCTGCCTTGTACTGGAATTACTGCACCGGAACGCTTGGAGTGGCGCGCAATTACACCCTTTGAAACACCTATTCACAAGAGAGCAGTCGTATACGAAATGATAGGAAAGCCGGGAGTAAGGTCAGCTGTGCATTACTGAAATCGATAAACTTGCTCGGCGTGTTATTCATAGCAGTGCGTTTAGGGTTACTGCTGATCGTAATAGCTATTTAACAGATGGCCAGTTATGTAATTAGAGGCAGTGTATTGATTAAGTGAAAATCAATCGCTACTGGCCAAGTGTTTGAAAGTACAGCGAGCATTGTGAGTCATTCCAATAATTGTGGAGGATTGGAACGACTGACTACGCCTTTTCTTTTGCACGCTTCGCGACTAACTCAGATACATTCATTCTTGGTTCTATCAATACAGTATGCTAAGCTGGGACAAACCAGATTTCGTTGAATATAAATCAACGTTGGTTCACTCGGCTTTGTCAAAGAGACCATCAGCACAAGCTGCTTTTCAACGTTTTGTTTTTAGAGGGTTTAATTCAAAATATGCTTAGAGCGGAGCTGAGCTATCAGATACACAATGACGAATGCACTGATAATATGGTAACCTGTGATCTGATTTAAAAAAACGTCACGAGCACCTTCCTGTCACCTGGTTCTTAGACTTTAGCCAAATTCAAGACGTTGGGCTCAACCTCACAATTATAAAGCCGCTGAGCCACACTGTGAGTTACTTACACTTGTTCAATCAGCCCTCTGTAATGCGTAATTATTTTGGATTCATAACTTACATTCACAATACACATTCCTGCACAACTGACTTCGCAGAAAAATGCCTTCATATACAAAGAATGTTCACGAAAAAAGCGTGATGGCCTAATTGTCACAACAGCCGCAATTTTTTGTGAGAATTTAGTGACAATATATATGGTAATGTCAACCACATCTCGAAATCCAACAGGCGCTTACAAATATCTGCCAAAAACCTATTTAACGCATTTCACAGCAATATGGTAGTAGAGGAAGAATTGGGTGTTTTGTGAATCTATTATCGTCGTGATTAGATAAACTCGAACGTGCCGAATGCCAATGCAAGTTAGAAAACACTTCCTTCACACAATCTTCAGGGCAGTTTTAGGCAGATTACATCATAACTGAAATATAATGTGATGTACATGAATCTATCCGTTCTCTCTTGCTCTCTTTATATCTCTTCTTTTTGCTTTTTTGGCTGCGCACAGGCGTACATAGCAGAATTCGGAAATGAGGAATGACCTTACTTTCTCCGGGTTTACTCTGATGCTCTTGATTTTCCATCTTGTCTGATGCACCACGATGACCAAAGGTGACGTCTTCTGTTTGTCCCGTACTAATGCCAGTGCTGAAACGGGAACCCGATCCGCTTGTCTTCATGCCAAAGAGAAAAGCTGTGAAATTCCAAGAAACGCGCTTACCATTAAATGAAAATGAACTAGTGATTTGCAATAGGTATCGATGAATGACTCTCTGGTGTGGGAACTAAAATCAAATAAGGCTCTAATGACTGCGCATAACTGAAAAAGACATGTTCAGTATATCTTGTTACTCCATTTGTTTTCTAAGTACTGCATTAGGTGGTTCTCTCATCTGTTCGCACCAACATAAAGAGTGATAAAATAATTATTTCCACCTTCTTGAGAAGTTTCCCAACAAGTTAGGGCGCTTTTTGTAGCACTCAGAGTTGGAGCTGAGAAAACGTAGAACAGGGCAAAAGTTTAACAACCAAACAGTTAGAAAATATGCGTTCTTGCGTAATTTCTTTGAGCAGGAGGTTTCAAGTACAATAGCCAAACACTTTCCAACAAAATCAATGAAACTTTTTTGGAGTTCTAATCTTCGCTGCAAACACATGGTTTCTTTTTGAATGAAAGATTGTTTGGACTTAGGCCACCCCCTTGTTGCCGATAAAACAGATGTTGTGCAACTAAAATTCACAAAAGAGCCGAGCACCACCACTGAATAGGTACAAAGCTGTTGACTCAGACAGGGAAGCCGAAGAGACATTTCGCTATATAGTTCTTGTTTTATGAATGAAGTGAGCTACGAACAAACATTCCATATCTCTTTTCAAGATCTTTCATCAGATGGTACAATATTGTCATGGTTCATGGAATTCAGAATAATGTCTACTGCAGTCCACCAAACCTCCCCTACGAATTCGGTTGGCCTTCGTCAAAAAAGAAAAAAAAACAAAACGAAATGACCATTGATTCATTTGTTCAGCTCCCCAGAGAAGCCACCAAAAAGGATTTTGAAAACGCAGGATCTGCACTTCGATTCGTAATGCCAAGCATTAAGTGGCGAAGAAGCCTTTGATCAAAGTAGAGTGCTCAGCCAATCCATTTGAAAGTGCGTATGTGAAAAAAGAGCTAGAAAAGTTTCAACTGTCTTGAATTAAAAAGCGTTCTATATACTTCTAGCTAACTCCCCGAGTGGACTTATTGAAGGTTCTCGTCGTCTTGAGATGATTTTCAATATTTTTTGTGCTTCTCTTGACCACACGTTACTGTCGTCATTAAAATTAAGTAATAAACAGCAAATCCAGTAAACTTTCCTCGTGACTGATTTCGAAGCCGTCAAGGTTATAGTATGAAAGGTAGGGCAAGCGTGAGTCAAGTGGCAGTGGAGATGTTCGAAAATGTGTTAAGCCAAATGAAAATAAGAATTCGTAATGCTACGTTGCCTAGTAAAACCTGTGCATCAGATTTAATGTATTGGTACTTAGTTTTTTTAAGCTTTCAATCGAGAAAGAAGCAAGGGCGTCTAAGTGGACCGCTATCTTTGCTCTTAACACTTTAAAACTCATTTGGCCTATGTGAAAATATCACACACACACACACACACACACACACACACACACACACAAATATATATATATATATATATATATATATATATATATATATATATATATATATATATATATATATATATATTCAAGCGTGTAAAGCTATTATATTGTTTCATAAGTCTTTTCTGCATATGTCTTTAACCTGGCATTTGCTTTTTTTTTACCTGCCTTGCAGCCGACTGCACTGAACAGAGACTTCTAGACATGCTGGTTTTCCTTAAGTTCCGTTCAACTGTGTAATTTGACATAAGTACTTTTTAAACTGAAAACGAATGTTCAAGAAATTTTGAACATGTAATCTGATGTGTGAAGAGCTAAGTGAACGAATTTATATCAAACAGAAATTGAGTAAATGAGGCCTTCCTAAATTTTGTTGAATTAGGAAAGCGTAGGAAAGAGTTATTATAAACTCACATCGACCAATGAACACAATGTCTACGTAGGTTCGAGAAGATTTCGTGCATCAGAAAGTTCATACAACTGCTGTGAAAGAAATTTTAGGCCTTGTTTTGTAATATTCGCCATATAGGTTGAAGTAATGCACGCCCATTTAGGTCACGCCTAGGCCCATGGTCACTCTGCTCTTACCAAATGTACGGAAAAATTGTTTCATCTCCACAAATTAAAACCCAATAAAAGGTCCATGTTTTCATCTTAGACATTGACTAATTCGTCAACAGAGATAACTATGCCATGTTTTCTACAAGTACTGATGCTGTCTTAAAGATCATTTTTCTCTTTACAACGTTAGGCTGCCTAATACATATGACAATGCACGTTAGTGCTCCGTATGAGCTAAGCTTATAATGTGAGGCTGAATACGCTTTTTTGCGAATGTGTCATTGCACATTCTCTTTTGATTGGCTTGGCACCCCATTACAATGGCACAACGGTTTTTTCTTGTTTTTGATTTTTTTACTGGTGGTCATGATTGCCTTCAAGATTTGAGAGTCCCTATTCACTCATTCTCAACTGAACAAGTTAACGCTGTGTAAACTATGGTTCTCTTTTAAACAGACCCGAGAAGTGCCGAGTACAATGCCGATCGATCATTTCATCGTTTCTGTGTTGATAATGACCAGCCAAATTTTACTCTCGGAACTATATATTGATCAAGACTTGTTTGCTGCAAAGCAAACTGAGTACACGTACTTCATGAGCGGCCTTTCCCTATTCTTGCCTACGCAAGACACTATTATGCGTCCTTGCATGGCTCTATTGTCGCGGATGCGTCCCTTTATTTTGGTACGTCTCTTGAAGACCATGCCACAGTTTGTTAACACCACTCCACAAGTTTTGTTAAAAGTAGGAAAATTGCTTTTAAATATCCTGGACAGATAGATAGATAGATAGATAGATAGATAGATATATAGATATATAGATAGATAGATAGATAGATAGATAGATAGATAGATAGATAGATAGATAGATAGATAGATAGATAGATAGATAGATAGATAGATAGATAGATAGATAGATAGATAGATAGATAGATAGATAGATAGATAGATAGATAGATAGATAGATAGATAGATAGATAGATGCATTGTGCATATAGTTCGTACTTGTATCAACTATTTCAAAATTTTACTTTCATGTCTGCCAATATCTGCACTGGTTACATCGAGCTGTTATAAAAATGTAGAATAATGGTCTTTTCCGGGATTTGAACCGGGGACCTTTCACACGCGAAGCGAGAATCATACCCCTAAACCAATGCGCCGACGTCTCTCGCATCGCACTCACGAGGTGCACCATGAAGGTGAAGTAGTGCAGCGTGTTAAAATTCCGCTTTTTTTTTTAACTGACCAAGCTGCGCGCTGGTTCTCACTATGCATGTCGTATTAGCGGCTTCTCCAGTCTGTCTATCTGACGACCTGACGGAAGCTCATAGTAGCGTCGCATTGCGCAATTATTATACATGCGGCTTTATTACGCGCTCATATGCACGTTTACGTCACTGAACTAACACACCCAGGTTTTTTTTTATTTCGCCGTTTCCAAAGCATAAAACTGTTGCTACCTCACTCAGGGATACCACATGGGCGTGTTTCGCAGTAACATTTACTGGTGTTGTTTCTCTTGGTTACCGTGAAGCCAGGGGTGAGACTCATTTTACACGTGAGTGCCGTCTCCATTCTTACTTCAGAGTACGCGCATAGTCGCGCGTAGTCAGCATCACTGATGAGCTGTAATGCACGCACCCTGAAGTGCAGGCACATAATATGTAAAAGAAGTAGGGTGGGGGAGGGGGTTCGTTTGCATTGTTAAGAAATGGGAAAGAACCACGGTAAACTGTTCTTCAATGCAGTCGACCTTTGTGCTAGCACTTTGCTTGATGTTATATTTTTTTTTTATTTTTTTTCTTATCAGTTATTTTTAAAGGCTAAAAGGAGTAAGGATCTCGAAAGATGCTCGAATTTGACAAACAAACACCATTACGCCTTTCCTGGATGCACTTATGGAGTTTAGGATACTTGTGTGTGCAAGAAAGAAATTGTACAGAACGCAAATACTACTATCGAGTAATCACATTTTCTAATTATTTATTTCCCGCCACAGAATCCTGTCGTGGAAGTGAAGCCGAGCAGAAAGAGGCTTAGCGAGAAATGTATTTCGAGTGGGTTTCGAAAGACGTATTAATCCCGCTCCCCCATCCCCTTTATGTATGTTTGCGCGTGCTTATATACATACAAAATGAGAATTTCGGGAAAGAGGGAGAGGTTTTTGAACCCCCCAGACCACTCCTTAGGCTTCGCAGGTACAAGCAGTTCATTTAGGAAATAAAGGGGCAAAAGGTAACCCTTTTGCGCAGCCATAATCTTCGCAAAGAGATACAAGGTTACTGAAAAGCATAGGCGTGCCATGGTTCCCCTTCAGTGTGCGTGTGAGGAGGGGGGGGCGGGGGTGCAGCGCTCTCTTCTTAATAAGTCGATGTATGGTGATGCCATTGTGACCCCCACTCCTAGGTGACGAACGGGGGTGCAAATTATGGCACTAAGTGAACATCCTCGAATGGTGACATCAAGACTGTGGTTTTTCGCTATGTAATGCTCTGTCACTCTATAGTACGTAACATCCATTTTTGGGGTAATTAAACTCAACGAACGAATTCCCGCATGTACTCCAGGGAATCTTGTTCTGAAAAAAATTTTTGGACTATTGAAATGGAGACACAAATTCTGAACAAGTATTTCACCTATACAAGTTACACATTTCATCACGCTAGTATTGGAACAAGCTCTCGTTATTAGGACAAGGCTAGCGTTGTCTCAATTGCGCCCAGCAGTGAGTACATCACAGCCGGGAAGTAGGTCGAATCGGCTCCAGCGGAAATTTCACTTATGATTGTCGCGTCGTCGTTGACATGACGCACCTGTTGTTTTCATTGCGATTACGGACAGAGACAACAGCACGTGCGCAGCCTCAAAGCTGCAATAACATTATACTCATGAAAACCATGAGCCAGCTGCCCATAAAAGCGACGCCATCTGTTCACAAGTAAACTGAGTGTTCTTTCAATGAACTCATTCATTAGATTTTTTATTAAATATTGTTACAGCTAATTTACTCTTATCTTAAAATAGCCTTATGCTATCGTGTCATATGCATTCAATATAACTTGACAATTTGACCGTTCATTTCATACGTTTTTGTTTTTAACAGCGTAACTTTTTTCATTCGGACGAGTTTGGTGTGTAGAAAAAAAATTGCCCGCAGCTTCCCTCGGGGGAACACTGAGGAGGATGCGGAGCATATAATTGGTTAACGGGGTGTTAAAGTGCGACTTACTTGGGTCGATGGCTAAATTGATTAACGTGGTTGTGAAATGGGGTGTTAAATTGCGACTTACTTGGGTCGATGGCTAAATTGGTTAACGTGGTTGTAGGAGGGGGTGTTAAATGAGTGAACACGTACACACGTATGCGAAAGGGCGGCGCTGGTCGAAGAGACGTCGATCATTGTGTTTGTGGATTCGTTGGAATTCATTTCACCGCGACCTTGGACGTCGACGCGCCGTACAAACCAACCGACGAGCGGCAACTGAGCGAGCGAGCGCCGACCTTGAGTATATATACAGCGCGACGGCGCATGCACTGTCAGCTGTCGAATGTTCGAGAAGGGGGAGAAGCGCAACGGCGCATGCGCGCGCGTCAGCTGCCGATGTTCTCGAAGCGCGACGGCGCATGCGCGCGCGTAAGCTGCTGATGTTCTCGAAGCGTGACGGCGCATGCGCGCTACATTATACAGCTAGCGAATGTTCGTGAAGAGGAGAAGCGCACGCGCTGTGTACAAGGAGAATTAAAGAAAAGTTGCTGGAGTGGAAGCTCCTGCGATGCCTTGCCAGCAGAAGTGAAGCCACCTATTGCCACTGCCAAGATGGCGGAAACATGCTCTTTTCTGATAGTGCCCGCCTAAAGATCAAGGGGCTTTGATACGTTATGTAAATACTACGGTAGTTCTATATTAAAGGATGGTTGTTCCTGACGAAATAACACTCAGAAACAAATATGGATGACTGAATCTTCAAAGAACTTTGCCTCCAATTAGAGGCTCACTACGGAAAACTAGTGACTTTAAGACGCACTTGGAGCACTATGAGGCCCCAAAAATGTTGGTTGCATTAAACTCGTTGGGCGTGCGAGGGAAACGCTTCGTTTTCGGTGCACACTGGACCATGCCTGTGTATTCAGGCGTCGGTGCACACTGAACCATGCCTGTGTATTCAGGCATGTGGCGGTGCACACTGAACCATGCCTGTGTATTCAGGCATGTGGGACGGCTTTAAGCTCTCCCCTAGTAGAGTACCCTGTGCTCTAAATCGTTACCCCCTTTTTCTAACCCCCCCCCCCCCGATCGCTGAACGGCGACACTTTATCATGCCCCTAGTAAAATGGCCGCCACAGCCGCCATCTTGCCAGAGGAACGGCTTCACATCTGCGCAATCATTTCCACTCCAGCAATTTTTTTAATCCTCCTTGGGTGTGTAGAGGAGGAAGGGTGCACAGATGGTGGAAGAAGGAGGAGGAAGCTTGCGGACGGCGCCGCACTACAAGCCTCGAGTATTAGATGCTCCGCATCTAAAAAAACACTTCGAAGCGCCTCACATTGTCCGACAAGTGATAAGGTCACAGCTGCGCCGCCCGTGCATGGCGAGACCAGCACGTGCTCCCTTAGTCATGTTGTTCGACGTCCTCATATAATCTTTTGCTTCATTATCAAAACACGTGCGCCAACCACTACAGCAAGAGATGCAATATTTCTACTCGGTGCATAAGTCGGCGAACCCACTCAGGAGTCGACTCACTCACCCCCGTATTCACAAACGCTCCTCCACTCGACTTACACCCTTCACTTGAAAGAGTTGAGCACTGCGCCACCACTCGGCTGAAAATGACGCTGCGCTACTCAATAATCGCAGCAGACTATCGCTGATAAGCAGCGACTTGCCGTACCTAGAGATAGCGCTCCCATCAGCTTTCTCAAGTGAAGGCGAAGCGTTGAGTGAAGGGAGGTTCTAGAATACGCGGGTCAGACTCAGGTCAAGCAGTGAGTATGAGTGATTCTGGGTAAGTAATACATTAGAGACTTTCAATCCGAGTGAGTCAAGTTGAAGAACATTTTAGTGAGTGCGAGTCCGAGCGAGTCCGGCGCAGAAAAATTTTGGTGAGCCATAGTCCGAGTGAGCCTAACGCGCAAGATGTATTTCGTGGGCGAGTCTTAGTGAATTCCAGATTTTTTGCCTATTAGTTCATGGGTTAGACAGCTAATACAGAAATAAAGAGATAAAGAGAAATAAACATAAAAAGAAAGAGGAATTTTACGCGGAAAAAGTCTTTCGAGCGATGAGATTCGAACACACGTCCATTCTCCGAAGGCGATAGTCTCAACCATTGGGCTTTTCAGCATGTTACTGTTTTTAATCATTGTCTCAGCTATTAGGGCACTCTAGCTAAGCACAGAATAGTCTCGTGTAAACAGCAAGAGGGTAGGAATGAAGAGCGAGGGTGAGAAGAACTGTTGTACAGGTGAGCAGGAGGGGAGAGATGGAGAGGGAAGCCTACAGCACATAAAAAGATACAGATCATGAAAGGTAAAAAAAAATAGAGAGTAAGAAATAGTTAAACAAAGAAAGAGAAAGAAATAGAAAGCGATAAAAAGAGATGGAGAGAAAGAGAAGTGACAAATACATATGGAGAAGAAAACGGAAAACAGCAAAATATACAAACGTTGAAAAAGAAATAGAAATAAGCAGACAATGAACGGCATACACATAAGAGAGACGGAAGCGGAATAATGAGAAAATCAGCAAAACCTAAGAAAACAGTAGCACCCAGCGCCACTTAGGAGCCCTTAAGCTCCACCGTCTCTTTAGCACTGCGCCTCCAGTGCAAGCTACGACAATTTTCTTTTTAAACGCAATTTTTCACTTTTCGGAAAATTTAAAGCTAGTGTTTCACTAAATGTGCTTGGAAAAGAAATAAGACTTCGACAAGTTTGTCGTGCGACTAGTAGTGCAATTTTTACAGTGTACCATTTAGAGCCGGCCTATAAAAGCAACGAGCATACAGATAAAACGGAAGGGTCTTACATCACGTTGCATCAAAGTGATTTCACGCCGGCACGTCTTCGAACAATAACGCTTTGCTGCCGCGGCGACACACATCTCGCTTGTCCCGCTCTCGTGTTGTACGCATTCCATCACGCTGGCGCACCAATTTTTCCATTAGGGCACCTTGCCGGGCATACGACGTCCGTGTGTTCAACACGCAGATCAATCTTTGTTTTCCTTTCCCTGCTTGTGAGACAAATGGGGGCGATACGGCATAGCTGATTGCCGGCTGACTTGCGAAGAATACTTCAAAGTTTAGTATTTCTGAAAGACGGATCGTGTCGGGAGCACAGCTGCTGTGAATAAAGGATGGTTCGGACTAAGAAAAGTATGAAGAAACTTTACTCACAGCCTTCGACTCTTGTTCTTGTTCTTGTTCTTCTTGCCCGTCACTTGTGGCTCATACCCACTGCGGGGGATCGGCCAATAATTAAGTGGTCTTATAAAGTATTATTGTATTATAGAGTAAAGGAACTTACAAATTGAAAACGTTACAAATTTTATAATGAAATGTTGATGATCACTGATCGGTACTAACTGTAAAGTTTTTGTATTAGTAATAGATAATAACCTAGATCAAAACCTAGCTTTAAGAAAAGAAGAAAAAAATAGAGAAGTTATGCGTATGTTGACACAAAAGAATAATATTAGTTTGTTAGTATTTTCGTTTTATTCAGGTAGTTCCGCACTGCCTCGCAAACTTTCGCACTGGCGAACCCAGAAATAGAGGCTCCAAAGGACAAAATCACAGGCATGGATAAATTCATTCCAAGAGCTTGTAAAGGATTTTCTAACTTGGATCTACGAGCTGTAGTAAATCGTCTACATATCAACAAGTAATGATCCATAGTTTATGGCTCGCCACAAAAAGCACACATTGGAGAAAGAGCCTGACCAGACCTGTGTTGGTAGAGATTTAGTTTGTAATTGCGACTTCAAGTTTACGTGTGTCAGAAGAGAATCGGCGCCAGGTATATAATAAGTGCCAATATTCAGTCGAATTTGTGAGTGATGTACCTGTGGAGCTTTTCTATAATGGTACATTTGCGAAATTGCGCAGCCGTTACTTAAGCGGATGCTGGAAAACATGGTAAAATTGGCGCACTTATTGCTGATTTCGCTAAAGAATGTGCTATTTCATTTAAGAGCAACCCGTTATGGCCCGGCACCCAAACTAATCTAACTTTTCTCAAATGGGGAGGGGTGGGGGTTATTAAAGCACGAAACGTCTTTATTATGTGCGATTCAGCACCAACCGGAAGTGCAGCGCAAAGAGACAGAGAATATGTAATCATAACAGCCGATGAAATTTCTGCGTTTAACTTTCGTAAGGCGAGTACCACTGCCAGAAACTCAGCCTCATTTTAGTGAGTATTTCGTCTTCCTTTTCATGAAGCATGACCTGACATGTGGCTTTGCCACTTCGGTCAAGTATTAGGAGTATACTTGAGTTATAGCTGCAAGCCGCAAAGCTATAGAAGCGCAATGTTGGGGGAGTGGCAGTTCTAATCAATTGTTCAGGATGCGAAAGAAATAATGAACGGCACCCATGAAAGCATAAAATTAATATTAGATTACAGGAGTATTTTTTTGCACTCTCATACTACCAGGCGGGCGTAGCGTAAATAAAAAAGAAAGAAAATTCGCCGTTGTACCGAACACTTTCACATTTTCATGTTTTTTTTTTTTCTGAGGCACTTCGCCAAGGCAATATTGTGTAGGCATTAGATGGGGCGACTTTGCTAGTGCCACCATAGATGATCACCTCTAAGTATTTATTTATTTATTTATTTATTTATTTATTTATTTATTTATTTATTACTTTTTAACTCGCGTCGCGCGTCAGAGCCAAGACAGCTAACTACACAGAGCTTCAAACACTTGTCGGGCGTTCGTTTTTCTAGCCATCGTCGCTTACTTGCTTGCACAATCACTATCCACTTACTTGCTTACTTACTGACTATTCACTAACTCTCTCACTCAAAAAATTAATTGAGAAACTAACTATATAACTTCCTAGACTGTCTCACTCACTCCCTGTTAAAAAAACAGAAAGTGGTCGAAATGTCGGGACCTCTCTAATACGGCGTCTCTCAACCATATCTTTGTTTTGAGACGTCAAACTCCAACAATTATTACTATTAGCAATCACTCAATGAATTAATGAACAGTAAACAAACGTCCATATTAACACTGAGTAAAAATAATATTTCATATTTATTACCTTTTAATATTTGCCTAAACATCTGCAATTTCTTATTGCTAATTTATTATTTATATTGTTATTTTTGGCACCATCTCACTAGTCAGATGGCATACATCAATTCTAGCTAGCTCTCTTTTTTTTGCTGTTTGAATGAATAAATGGACATTCTGCTCTATTTGCGGAAAACGGTTGGAAGGGACTTATAAAATAGTCATTGCCTTCAAACGAAATGCCGGGCTAGGTTTCAAATTTGTCCCGACCGGCAGGCGAGAGATTACTGAGAACTTCGAAGCAGGCACCTCTCAAATTACATTCTTTTTTCGTATTTTTTATAAGACAGTCAAACGTGGGAACAAAAGGGTTTGCCGTATATTGACGTCACATGTACCTTTTCTTTACTTTTAGAGCTCTACATTAGTTTCACTCTCGATCACATGCAACCCTCCACCTCTGTGTGAGGTCTGAGGCTATGTATCGCGCGCACATCGACCCATATTTTGCAATCTTGATGCTTCACTTCAAGCATCCCGTGATTGTTCTCCCTTCGTCTGCAACTGCGGTGGAGCAACGCTCTACGACGATGAATTTCGTTTTCTGTCAAGCGGATTCTTTCTTTTCCTCAGTAAAAAAATTGCACGATCGGTTATCGCCTGTTTTCCCGAGGGAAATATCTTCAGCGATGACTCTTATTCCATATCTCCAAGGCACCATCCACTTTATATGACTAGTCTGAGAAAAAATGTTTCACGTAGATGGATAATCTTGATCGGATGTGTTACGTTGTACTTTCGTTAACTTGTATGCCAAATTGCTTGCTTGTTTGTTTGATTGTTTGTTTGTTTGTTTGTTTGTTTCTCTACTTGCTTGCGTGTTCTTGCCTAGTTGTGCCTAGTTTGTTGTGCCTATATAGTTTATTGACCGATAGAAGAATATGGAGAGTTCAACGCCTGTGCATGCCGGAGTGTTTGATTTATTTCTGCTCTTGATGGTAATGAACGTCCGCTAGCCAGGCCGTCTGCGCACTGAGACGCACGTGCCGCAGCAATATGTTCTATAGTCTGCCGCAAAGCTTACAGCTCTCGTAGGAAATCACTGTCCTACAACTCCCTACAGGCGGTCGATTTCTCACGACACACTGCAACAATCGGGACGAAACGAACTGATGTTCAGAAAAATCGTAAAATGCAACGCAGAGAAGACCGAGTTGCCTAGAAGACATCAACTTCTCTTCCTTGCTGCTCGGTCTGTTCTGTTGAAATACTGTGGCAAGTACGAAAACTTAAAATGTTTTCAGACAACTGGTTTTCGTTCATTGTGTGTGGCGCAGTAAACAGTGTGTGGTGAACCATGGATTATAGGCACCATCAATTCTGAAGGACAAAAGAAGTGACTGCCGGAGTAAAGTGGGCAGAAAAAGTCTGATCGCTGAAGCGAAGAGTGCGCGATTCTTCTTCGTTGAATCTATATTTAACGCAATATTAAAAGTTTCGATAAAACAGCAGTATCCCTTTCAGATTCAACGAGCTGTCTTTATAGGTTATTAAACGTTCACCTCCGCCGATTTCGTCTGGCTTTGTATCCTGCTGACCTGCTAAGGGCTAACCAGATCTGTTTTTTATTGGTTTTATGTTTGTATTTGAGCAATTGATGTAAGCCTATTATAAGCATAGCAGTCGTAAGCCACCAGCAGCAGGCTTTTTTTCTTTCATTTTTCTTTGTTCTGTAATTACCACTGAGGAGATAAAATATTCAATACACATCCCAAATATTTTCCGTCATTTTACTATTTCTGAAGTTGTAATGGTTAAATAAATTCCTCTGCTTTCACGCAGTGTGCTTTGTGATGTATTTTTTACGCCACGTTATACAAAATTTATCGTTTTATACAAAAACTAACTTCTTTTCAAGCGGCAGCTATACCCCTGATCACTGATACTACGTTGTTACTGATCCACCAAGCTCATTATCAAGTATAGATGACTGGTTTGTGCCACTAATGAAATGCTCGCCTGAGAACCAGATACGAAAACACCGTTTGTGCGAATATCAAATTACTTTAGTTATGCACCGCTAAGATAACACCATGGTACCGCTAAGAAAGCAGCAGCCAGCTTTTATTGTCCGCAGTGAAACCTTCTGCATAATTAGACACGCATATGCTCAGCAACAAGGAAGGTTAGGTAGACGTCCTGATCAGAAAGGTCATTCACGCATACCTAACGAAAGAAAGCAGCCTAAATGTTTCACACTGCACCAAGGAGGGTGCTTCAAGGGCTCATTTTTGGATAGAGAGGACTAGGAACCACAGTATTGAAGGAAATTATGAGTTATTGTTCATTATAAACTTTCATGGGAGAAGGAAAGACGCATGTCATGTTTTCTTTCTTCGTGCTTGCGCTATCGCGTACGTGCTCAAATGTGTGTGTGTCGAACCTGCGACTGTCGAATTAGTAGCCGAGCACCGTATACAGCAGACGGGCGCACGTGTGTTTGTGTGTGGGTGTGTGTCTGTGAGTGTGTGTGTGTCTGTGTGTCTATGTACATTATATTCAAATTGCGCTTTCTTTTAGGAGAACGTCTTTGCAGCCATATTACGAGAATGTACGTCACGTGGCTTGTGCAGTATAAATTACGCGTACTGCGTCTGTGTACACACAACTCAATAATTCTAAACGATAACGCTCACCACGTTATAGCTTTTAATAAATCAAGTTGACGTACATGATTTCGCAAGGGAGGCCTGGCCTGCCAGTCCTCGCTGCAATCGTTCCGGATGGTTCTGTTTCTGTTATCGTTGTTCTAAATGAATTACCAAACATCGATAAATTTACAGTCGCCTAAATGTTCGAGTAATGTTCGCGAGCTAGCGTGTGCACCCACACTATCGAACACGTTTCTGTCATTCCGGAAACATTACCTTATACACATATGCGTACAGAGATGTGTCAGATTGTTAGCTATAGAGCATTCGCTGAGACAATTATGCGCCAGCAGGTCCTCATGAAAACCTTCATTTCACAGTTTTCTTGTCATTTTTGTGCACATTAGACAGGTATAACATCTAGCAATGAACGCACATGCTATAGCGTACACAAATGTTCTTCTTATTCTGCAGATAAGAATAGCTTCTAAAGAGGTCCATTCACGACGGCCCGTATAAATGACATCCTGCCACTGAAGTGTTCATCGAGGCTGAAAATTGGGCACTTGTTTGTCTAAGTTTGTGCTTTTTATGTATGCTTTTCACACTCAAACCTAGTTTAGTCTCCAATTTTTTCAATATTTTTTTTTCTTCAGGGTGTCTTTTTTTGTAAATTTAAATCTGAAGTAAAATGCATTCAGGGCTAGTCGGTATAAAATTTTAACTGAAAAAGGGGGGTGGGGTGTAGGTTCCAGGCGCCGAAGTCATTAGCATGCGTGTTTGCGTTAATCTAATCATTTCGACACCAAAGCTCCCGCCCATAGTAACGCAGTAGGCTCGCCTCTGTACATCCTACATACATACACATATACAGTTACAGTTCGCGTGCCACTTATTTCCACAGTCCAAACGTTATGTTTCCCCACTTTCACTGCTTCCTCTGTTGTAACACGGTGGTTCATGCGTTCCCTTCGCATGCTCCCTCTATCCTACCTTTTCCTCTGCAGCGCCCTACGGCGGAGCGCTTCGCAATCACGGCCCCGTGTCGTGCGCGTCTGCGCGCCGCTCCTCCGAGCCTCGGTTCAAAGCCCGTCCGTCGCCTCGTCCGCGAGGACACGCTTGCCGCGCCGGGCGCGTCCCTACTGTGCTGCCTCTTTTCCTCCTGCGGTGACCACTTCGCGTCCAACCCTGCAACAGAGATACGCCTCTTCGTGAAGAGAGCTTCTAGTCAACTCGCCGCACGCAAGTTTTCCTCCCTGTGGATTGCTGCGCTGCGTGAAGCGAAACTTACAAAGAGAGTTTTTCGTTCCCCGCGCCTGTGGATTCCGATTGACGACGCTGTATGTTATGTAGCGAAAGTTAGGAACATCAGTTTTGTCAACGGGGCAGCCTCGAAGGCGGCATTTTGTTTTCTTCTTTCGAAAGGGAGTATGAGGCGTGCTACGTAAATTTTCTTTGTCTTCCCGATTCGGTCAGTGCTTTCCGGAAATTATTTGTTCCTGCCTTGAACAGTTCCTGGAACAGTTCATAAGAAGTGTAAAATAAGAAGTGTAAATTAGCGCTGATTTCGTAAGAGGAACAGGAACCTTAAGAAAAAAAGAGATATCTGCAAGTAGAGTTAAACCTCTCTAATCTAAACATTCCTCCCCACAGAGAAAAACGTGCAGTGTACTTAAAAATGATACGCGCAGTAAAAGTTTAGCAAGGTATATTGAGGGGCCTGCGTCGACAGCGAGAAGTTTACGCACGGCCAACTACGAGCTTTACTGCGCAGAAAGAAAGAAAAGGGGGTGGTACTGCGAAAGCCTAAAATCTCAACTTAATTAAAGTGAAGCAGGTCGTTCAGATTGTCGTTTTGTCGAGCTGAAGAAGCGACTTCGCTGCGTACTCGGCCATAAGCGTAGGACAGAAGGAGCACCCACATCTGACGCAGTGGTCGAAGGGGGAGACGGCACAGGAGACGTGGAAGTGAAAACAAAAATCGTGAAGGACAATGTCGAGCAAGTTGTCTTCGTTGTCAAAGGCGGTCGCCTCGCCGCGAAAACCCGTAGTCTGCGTGTTGCAGAGATGGTCGATGTTGGGCGTCGAAACTTGAACAAAAAGCAGGAGCTGGCCGTTTCAATTGAACCTCCACCATGTTTCTTCGGGGACTGATTCCAGCCATCGTGTACGTGTGCCTGTGGACGGCCTGCCTCCTCTCCACAAACCTCGGTGAGTTGATGCTGGTCTCACTGTAGATGTACAGTTGGCGTCGGAACTTGGGGGGCTTTTACGTTTGATAAAACTTTGAATTTCTTAGCAATTTTCTACTTCATAGTGCACGTTGTCAAAGCGTTTGTGATGGTCCAAAATAATAAATTCGAGGCTAGCTGCGAAAAAAGTGGCATCTTCAGTTTTTTTTTTTGTTTATGTGACACATAGTCTCTAAACATTTAACTCTAACTGTACCACCAGAAGTGTTCCTCACACCCGAATGGTTGGTTATACAACCAGCGATCTATTTGATCAAAGCTATACACAGTACATCATAAGCAGGCTAGAAGAAAACCTAACTTTTTGGCATATATACTCTCAGACAAATGCTTGGTGGCGCTGCCGAAAAGCTTGGAGGCATTGCGAGATAGTTTTCACCACATTGAACCATAAAGTACAAAAAAAAGAATGCTCATTGGCTTTCAATTTTTCTTAGTGTGACATGTACTTGTTTCTTCAAACTATACTGCGCAAGCAGCCGGAGTCCATTGCGAGAGGTGCATAGCAGAAACAGAGAGTTTTGATGGATATACGACAAATGTAGACCATGCAATTTCGTGATCTTGGTTTGCCGTTTCAATGTTACTGAAGAAGAAGGCCTGATAATTAAAGACACAGAAAAACTAAAAATAATCAGGCAACTGGCACTACTTAGGTTTTTTTTATTTGTATACTGTCAAAGTAATGTCAAAAGAAAGTACTAATTTGACTGATTGATACGCGGGGTTTAGCTTCCCAAAACCACCATATCTTTATGAGACGCCGTATAGTGGAGGGCTCCGGAAATTTGAACCACCATGGGATTTTAACGTGCCCCCAAATCAAACCCCATGGCCCTACAGCGTTAGGAAGAAGTACTTAAATACAAGTTACTGTATACAGTACTAGTAATGATGCGTTAGAAAACAGACTGCACTTCGCAAGCTCTGTAATTGCGGCTGCTGTTGCATACATAGTTTTCATTTTTTGTTCTGTCGAAACCATTCGATATTCCGAGTTACCCATGACGCCCACAGTTAAAGTTTGGGAAAACTCAATGCAATGTGGCGGCCGTAATGACTACCTAGACGATACTTTATCTTTGTGGCCACGTTATCTCAGTGGCTCTACTTCTGTGATTGTTCCTTGAGATTGGGTACTTTATGTAGTTTAGTTACTTTTCTTTCTTGTTTTTTTTTTTTGATGACCAGTGGTCAGGAATATATTATTGAGTCTGCTCTAAATCAAAACATTGCATTAGAGACGTATATCGACATTGCTTCGAATTTCTATTTGTCACACAGTATAGGAGGGAATGCATTATATGTCTCACGCTCGTTTTATCGACAATACAAAGGTGTTGTGCGTCCATAGACCTCTGTTTCTTTTTTAATTAGACTAGTATTGTCTCACTTACTTTTCAAGCAAACACAATGAAGGACAATGAAATCCGTAAGAAGTTCGCACATTGCGTAAGTATTGAGTATTTTTTATAAAGAGAACGAGTTATTTATTTTGGGTTGAACAAATGGCACTCGTTCCTGAATGCCACTCGTATGATTAGTTATGAAGGCGAAGTTTCATCACTCTTATTGTTTCTACACTTAAATTTTTGGGGTGTGGGGTGGGGGGGGGTATGGTCTTTGTTCTTATAAAATTATCCGTCAGTTATGAAATTCCGGCTGCAAATTAAGGCCGTTTGACAACGTGAAGTTAGTACTTTTCAATTTTTAACTATTCTTGACTCTTTCAAATGAAAAGGTTAAAATCATTGCAAGAATTCCGTTATTATGAGATGACCTAACAATTTCATATTGTATTTCTGATAAAAATTTGACATAACATAGTTTATTAGGTTCATTATGTGCTTCTTCGGGAAGTCCACTTAGGATGGTAACGCCTTGATACGTCTCATTAGCCGTACCACCTCTTTTTTGTGCAACAGTACAGCACTTTATTGAAGTTGTAGAATATCTATGGCGACATATGCACATTGCGTTTTAAGAAATATGTCCAAAATCCTCAAAAATCACAAAAAATTTGAAGTTTTTTTTCGATGCCTTCGTAATAACTTCCTCTGTAGGCCCACACATCTTAACGGAGCTAAATACATCCTCTTGGAAGGTAATCTTAAAATTTAGAATAATTAGCTTCCTAACTATAAGAGTTAGGTGGTCACATCGAATGGGAGTATTCGTGTGAAGAACGCACAGCATCTTCGAGATCTCGAAAAAGGGGTTGCGGGATCGAATCCCGGCTGTGGTGGCTGCATTTCCGATGGAGGCGGAAATGTTGTAGGCCCGTGTGCTCAGATTTGCGTGCACGTTAAAGAACCCCAGGTGGTCAAAATTTCCGGAGCCCTGCACTACGGCGTCTCTCATAATCATATCGTGGTTTTGGGACGTTATACACCACAAATCAATCAAATCAATCAATCGATTTCGAAAAAGGGGTTTATAGAAACAAATGCGAAGTAATGAAGTTTACCGAAGTTCAGCGACACTGTATCAAAACTGAAACGCGAAACGGTGCAACTGCTATATTCTTCTGGGACGTCTTAAATGAGTAAGTGTCGTAATATCATCCGACTTTGTTGTGCAAGCGTGCATACGTGCTGTTCAATCTGGCTTGCGGTATACTGATGCTGAGGTTTGTATTATGTTCACGAACGCATAAGAACTGCATCTCTGCGATCGTTGTTTCGAACAATCACGTTATTCTGAAAGTCTGCTTGTTGCGCTCATCAGCGCTTTGTTCTCGTTTCCATCATTGAATCTGGTTGAATTTTATGGCGCCACATTAAGTACTAGAGGTAACTTTTAAACAATCTCAAAGCTGCATAGTATTCTGGCATGAAAGACTTTATTACTCTTATTAGACATAAATACCTTACTACATTGATTGAAAGGTTAGTGTTCTTCACCACGGTTCCAAATGCTGAAGCGAAGGTCGCTGCACTGAATCCCTGTCGTGGGGGGTCGGGATTCAATAAAGTGACTTTCGGTACCGCAGACGAGCACCGTAAACTAGATCATGGCAACAGGCCGACGTCAGCGATAGCGACTGCGGTATGCGTACGTAAAACAAGTATACGATGAACGGCCGGGACCGATGCGACAGAAACACGGTTTTAAAGCTCTAGCCTGCAAGCTCTCCAATAAGCAAAACATAGCCGCATACGATAAGGTTTCGCCTGGTGGATAGATAGATAGATAGATAAATTCTTATATCGGAGAAAACGAGGACTCAAGGTCATTAATGGGGAGGATTTAGAAGGGGGATGAAATTCAGGTGTCCCGCATACGGCCTTTTGATCAGCAATCAGTAGTTTTATGACAACTTTCCGCAAAGCCACCTGCTTTTTTTTTCTTTCTCTCTCATTCTCCCTCCACCCGCTTCGCTCAAAAAGTGGGACCAACACTTAACTCCATAGTCTTCTGTTTTTCAACAGACTATGCTTTTGTATGTTGTAGTAGGCATGGTTTCTGGCTGGTTTTAGTCACGCATTTTGTCTAATCAATACCACTCGTTATACACGGCCATTATTTTTACCGCCCCGCCGCGTTGGTCTAGTGGCTAAGGTACTCGGCTGCTGACCCGCAGGTCGCGGGTTCGATTACCGGCTGCGGCGGCTGCATTTCCGATGGAGGCGGAAATGTTGTAATGGCCCGTGTACTCAGATTTGGGTGCACGTTAAAGAACCCCAGGTGGTCGAAATTTCCGGAGCCCTCCACTACGGCGTCTCTCATAATCAAATGGTGGTTTTGGGACGTTAAACCCCACAAATCAATCAAAACAATTATTTTTACCGATAAGGTTACGGTGGCCGAATCTTTGAACGCATACATTTATACTTGTCGCGACGTTCGAGCGTGCTGCCGTGCCTCGGAGTCACGTCATTCGTGATTTAGAAACGCGTACCATTTATCTACGTACATATGTGAACTGCACGTTCTGGGTGCGGAAGGGGAAGACGCCGAAATCTTCCTCTGCATGATTGCGTGTTGGGATCGCGTGCATAAATTATGCACAGAGACCTACGATACTACCATAGAACTTCGGGAGAACTTTGTTATTTGCAGCAAACTGGATAGAGCAGATAAAACAAATGTTGCAGATAAATTTCGAGAGCGCACGGTTTGTTTAGTTACAAGTCTATTCAGCGTGTAGGGTTGGCAGGTGGTTTAAAAGCGCGGTATAATAAGACATGTATTTAAAAATGTAAGATAAACGTAAGATGAGTAACAATACAAGGCTATGTGTAACAACTGCAGCTAGATTCAAGAGTCCGTGTTAATTTGATTATTACAGAAACGAACGCAGTGTAAAAAGTAAGTTGGGAATCGTGTAATTAGGCAAGAAACTTACTCTACAGTATACGAACGTACGAGAGCAAAGCTAATGTGCTTCAGATATTCGTAAATGACATTTCTTAGCATGCCAATTTCGCTGACATACACAAGAAAATTCAAAATATGCTAAATTAAAAATCTCACCTTCCGGTAAAAAGAAAGATCTAAGCGCCTATAGAAAGTTGTTTCCTAATTTGTGAGCTTTAATTCGTTTTTAAATCGGGCCCCCTCTAGTGTTGCGAATTACTTGAGAGGCATAACGGGACACATGTTTGTGAACAGGCTAGTTTTGTAAGTGGTACATTACTTCCTATAATTGGAACAGGAAGGAAGCTTAACCAAATATATATCTGCTTGGCTCCTCTGATTGATTGATTGATTGATTGATTGATTGATTGATTGATTGATTGATTGATTGATTGATTGATTGATTGACTGATACGTGGGGTTTAACGTCCCAAAACCTCCATATGATTATAAGAGACGCCATAGTGAAGGGCTCCGAAAATTTCGACCACCTAAGGTTCTTTAACGCACACGCAAATCTGAGCACATGGGCCTACAGAATTTTCGCCTCCATCGAAAAAGCAGCCGCCGCAGCAGGGATTTGATCCGGCGACCTACGGGGCAGCAGCCGAGTACCTTAGCCACTAGCTGACCGTGGCAGGGTGGCTTGGCTTGCTTTGCTCCCCTGCGCCACGGGTTAGGAAAGGAGAATGCCGACGTAAGAGAGACATGAGATCAGTACACAAGATGCGATGAATTCGCGAACCTGTGTGGTGGTAATGCTTTACGTTGCCTTTGACTTACCATATACTACCAAAAAAGAACGTTGGGCGTGCTTACAATATCAAATGCTACGTCCTAACAGTACGACATGTTGGCTGAATTGATGTGAGCTATTTAAAACAAGTATATGTATATATACTTCAAGATTGAGTAACACAAAAATACTTTTAAGCACTCGTCTCTCTTTGTTAGAAGCAATACTGATGAGAAATAGGAAATAAAAAAAAGCATAGCCAAGGCTAAAAGTGGCATTGGCAGTTTCTCGCTGAACTTTCCAAACTTGAGGACCAGTTAGAGAAGATTTACGCGCTTTCCTCTCAACGCAGTCTGTGCGCATATTGTCCATTCTTACTTGACTTTACGTTTTCATTTCCCCGAAGAGGGTGCTGCTTCTTCAGGCAGCACTGCAGCCTCTGAATAGTTATAGGTTAGGTTATCACGGATTGCGTCATGAGTAACGGGGTTCCGAAACACGCATGGCCGTGGCATGTGCACCATTTTTTGACACCGAATTGGAGATGTGTCCATTCCAAAGGAAGGTTACCTGTAAAGGGTAGTTCTCTAGGCTCGTGGTTGGCTCGATTGTTTTTTTTTTTCTGTCTCTTGTTTACATCGCTTTCTTGGATGTTAGTTTTCGCTAAGGTAGCGCAAGAATAAGACAGGAAAAAAATGAATTTTTTTCCTGTCGCCAAATGCCGCTCTACCTCACTGTCTCTCGCTCTCTTTTTTTTGTGAATTCTTTCAGTTAGCTACATTTTCCAACTCGGGCCGACTCAGTCTAGATGCCTCTCATAATATGGTGCGAAAATTTGACTCATGAACAAAACTTGCAATGCAAATCGTAGCTTTATTATTTATAATAGAGCTACGATAATGAACTCTATACGGGCACAAAATATTATTATTAAGCTCTATTTGCGCACAAAACGTTTAAGGTTGAATAACATTCACTGTGTTTAATAAACAAGTCTAAAATCATCCACTCAACAGCGCTATTTTTAGCGTAAAAATGCCACGAATCACTAAGATATTCTTAAATATTCCTACGGCATCAAACTTCGTGTTCAGATTTTCTCATAAAGCGGCTAGCTTTCTTGCAGAGTCAGGTGGTTCGGTTAATCTTAATGTCGTCGGTAGCTTCTGCCTGCGTTTTCTCGGCTCAATAAATACTTGAACACTCGCTTTTACAATATCTTGCGTTTTTTTTTTCATTTGCGCTAAATAACACGCTACTAGTGACATGAGTTCTTATTCTTGCTGTTCTATTTCGCCGAGCTGTTTAACTTAGCAGTACACTGGTTGAACTGCGCAGAAAGCTCTGAAATATTCAGAACTCTCCTGTCACTTGATCACGCAACGACGCGCCATGAAAAGGAAAACATACGAAATATAGTTGAAAACACGAGAACATGATGCGACGTGAGAGAAGTTTATTCCCGAAGAGTTGTAGCAGCAAAAAGCACCATTCACAGTGTCTCGCTAACTCTCCATAACCACTGTGACCACTTACACTAGATTTGCTCACTTCCGTTTGTGTTAAGATGGTGTGTAAATTGTATATTCTTCTTTTACATATTTTTCCTTTCCCCATAAAAAGTGCTCCTTCCTCAAGCAGCAGCCTCTGAATAGCTAAGTTAGGTTTTTAAGAAGTAGTTGATAACTTACGGGCTTGCGAAACACGTCTTGTGTGACCATGCCATGTGCGCTGTTTTCAGAGATCGACATAGCACTCGCCCATCACAAATAAAGGCAACCTGTAAATGGTGATTCTTCAGTTCCCTGATTAGCTCATTTCCTGTTATTTTTCCTCTCACTTATTTCCTTGGTCAACACTTTTGAATGCTATTAGGAGAACAGAGCCTATTATGCCAAAGCAATGCTGCATACCACTTTATTGTTTCTTTATTGACTTGGCGCACCAAGTGCTCTTCCTTCTCTTTCTTTCTTTTCTTTTTTTACCTTGACGTCATAACTCAGTTCGCAAGTGGTTAGACGTCAAAATTTATCACGGTCACCAGTCTTTATGTCGTTCGGTATAGTTTACCTAGTGCTAAAGCGTTTCTCGTTTCTTCAATGAATATTTGATGTTTTATTATTTACGTCTATATACGTACAATAAACCCAAGAATACAGAAGGATCTAACAATAGGTGATCTTATATGCGTAGCTGTCGTAACCTTTATAAGGGTCGATATCATACAGAAACAAGTACAAGTGGCCTAAACTCTTCTCATTGCCTTCCGTTCTCCCGTCCACTGTGTGCACGCCGAAACATTACCAAGAAAGTTTGATACACATATATACCCTACGAAGTGGACAGGTGGATGACCACCGCTGTATATAGCTTAGTGTTAGAGCATCGGATGCGTTATTCAAAGGTCGCAGCTTCGGTCCCTGCGAGTCGCAAGTTATCTTTTCGTCCACTTTCCTTTCTGTATCCTTACATTACACTTTACTTCTGATAACATCTCCCATACTTCTTCTGGCATCATTGCCTGTTAGTTTTCATTAATATTGCGTCTAATAGATAATGATAAGGGATTCGATAGGTAACTAAACATACAACTAGATGTTTCATTGCGTGTTTTATTGTTTTTAGATGCGGGATTAAATGACATTGTCTTAAATGTAACGATCATGAATTTCACAAAATTTTATTTTCTGGTAAATTGCTGCAACTATGGAATCCAAAGGTACATGCATATTGGGGGGACCGTAGCAGATTTTGCACCGTCTAACTCTCTCTGCCCCGCCGCGGTGGTCTAGTGGCTAAGGTACTCGGCTGCTGACCCGCAGGTCGCGGGTTCAAATCCCGGCTGCGGCGGCTGCATTTCCGATGGAGGCGGAAATGTTGTAGGCCCGTGTGCTCAGATTTGGGTGCACGTTAGAGAACCCCAGGTGGTCAAAATTTCCGCAGTCCTCCATTACGGCGTCTCTCATAATCATATGGTGGTTTTGGGACGTTAAACCCCACAAATCAATCAATCATCGTCTAACTCTGCCTATGAGTGTTCGTGGTGATTATTTACTAATCATGACGGCGTCCAAACGTGCTATAATTAACGTTAGGGGCAGTCACGACCTGCTTTATTTTGGCCACATAGAGCACGGTGAATAAAGGGTTCCCAGGTTACAGCAAACATCTATTAATAAAGTCATCATCCGTAATATGCAACGATTCGCTAAACTAAATAAAAATTTATTTAAGATTGAATTTAAAAAGTTGCCACGCTTACGTTTGAGTTTTTTTTTTTTTGCGTTAAAAGGGTACCTCGAATGCTCTTGACCACGTAGCACCGTTTTGCTTTGCGAAGCCTTGTTGTTCGGCTCATCGAGTTTTCCCTGTATCGGCGTGTTCATCCAAAAGGCATGTCGCGGAACAGTCACCTATTTCGCAGCAATAGCCTCGTATGGATGTCAAAACTTGTGACATTTCATTTGATATGTAATTAGTCTCCAAACCGATGTCACACTGACGGAGCGCACATGCATTGCTCTAAAGTGTCTGACATTATTCAACGTCACGTGATTCTCACACGAGGCCGAGAAGCACAATGGCCAACGCTTGTGTTTTCGTAGCTAAAATCCCTCTTTTACTCATACTAGAACGCATCGCTATTTAAAAGGCGTCCCGTGACTCGTGTCAAAGCTGTCAGAAAGAAAACAGAGCAGCCGCAAGTTTGTCTTACATCATAGAAATGACCTCCAGAATGAAAGAGATACCTCGCTGGGCCGTTTCTTTAGTACGTCGTTGAATTCGAGGATGCTTTAGGAAACCAAAAGTCAACTCAAACAGCCATTATAATCACTTCATCAAAAAACAGAGCATGCTTGTGAATGCGGCACTTGTTAATGTTACCAGAAAAAAAAGCAATACATTTTATATCCATTCGTTGATTCGTGGCTGAGAGGTGCTCTAGAAATCAAGAAGCTTATTCAAGTACACATTCTCGCAATGTTGAAAACTGCGTGATTCATTTCTTCTTGCGGTCATGCCTTGATGAAACAAGAAATTGAGGAATGTGGCAAACACAGGCAACTAAGCAAAACGAAACAAATAAAACAAATACTGAAGGTATGACGGACATTTGTAAAACGAGAACGTTGTATTACAATATCCCGATGGTGTGCGAGTAGATTAAAAGCACTTACGAACATTTTTTATCATGTAGGAGGTAGCCCACGGCAATTGAGTGCAATCTCCTGCCAACATATTGAATACGGTTGTATTTCCAACTGCTACAAGAACAAAAGCCGAGGATTTAGTTTTATATGCATCGATCATAGTTCCGATCGAGATGGGACATTCTCATTTTAAAACCCACATTAGAGAAAAAAATGAATATGCACAAAAAAGCAATACGAAAAAAAAGACGAGAGAAGACGAAGCCACCAAGAATAAAGATAGACGTATGATGAAAGAAACACGACAGATTGACTCTGGTGGTTTGCAGAAAAGCCCACGCATAGGATGAACGCGACGAATGAAAGAGAAACAGCGAGAAACATGCTCATATATGCCGGCGTCCGGCGGCGCGGTTTCCACTCGCTGGAACGAAACTGTCGTCTCCGTTGCGCTTTTCTAGATTTGAAGACGGGCCACAAATGCATCAGACTTTAAGACAATCTCGGATTTCGACAAGCCTTCCAGATTCAGTATCTTTGTTCGTTTTCTTGCCCAGTTGTTGCGTTAAATCTCTGACTTGTTGTGACGTATACGCCCCACGTACCACAGCTGCTCGTTTCCTAGCAAAAGATCGAAGGTTTCCCTTTTCAGACCTGAGATTTTTTCCAGCTGACAACTCGTCTATTTCTTTTTTCTTTTTTACAAAAACCGCGGGAAGTCGTTTTAACATTAAGGCATCTTCTCACGGCCGTAAAAAGCTTAAGCATGCGGCGAGCTTATATCGCGCAGTAATGCCAAGAACAGGGCTGCGTCTATGTTTATTCGTTCTTCTTTGCACTTTTTTACCTTTCTTGAGTGTGAAAAAACTCGCCCGAACTACCAAGGACTTCGTTTGAGCCAACAGAGCACTATCAGCCACGTGTGTTGCTATAGATGAGCCATGTGGAAACGGCCATCGATGCATTCCGTACAGAAAATAGGAACAAAAAATTTTCAGATCCCACGTACACTGGAAATCAATAATATAGGAAGCACAAATGAAGAAGGTTGATATGTCACTTTAAAATCACCACAAAGTTACGAGGTGGAGGTAAATTATGCTACACAACTTCCATGTCATGATCATCATGTTTGCATGTGTCGTTTACCTTCGTCCTCTGTTCACGTCACGTGATGCAAAATTTAGTATATGTGAAGATAGCGAAACGTCCGCGAGCATGCTATGAACGTGGTACGTTGTCATGTTCTTACAGAACACGCGTGACAGGATATTCATGTTTGCACCATTCATATATTTCGTCATCCATCGTCGTCATGTAACACCAAATTTGGTATAAGTGAAATATAGTGTACTATCATATCTAGTTCACTTTAATGTGGGATTAGTAAAACGGCCACTAGTGGATTATGAAGAGCCAATGTACTCCAACGTAACGTTGACGCGTGCGCACGCTAGGCACAGTGACGCTATACGTTAGCAAAGCGTAAGAAGTCTATGGTCTGACACCAGGCGTGACCGGAGCGACCAGCATTCGTCGGCGTGGCCCGACGGCAACCGGCGCGAAATGCGACATCCTGCAGTTCGCGCCGATGTGTTACCCAGACAGCACTGCGTCTGCCTCTTTACGTGATGGACGGACTCCGGACGTGCTAAAACACGCATGCGTCAAAGCAACGCAGCGCGACGCACGCCTGCGAGTATCTGGCAGGACTGGCGCCTGCCGTGGCAGAGCCGGCGTGACGCGAAGAAATGAACGCTGGTGCGCACACGCGCTGTGTGACATCGAAGTGTATAGGCGCCTTGACTGTGCCATGTAGTCATGTTGTCACATGACACGCATCTCATGATCATCATGTTTGCACCAGTCACATACCTTCGTCATCCATTGACATCACGTAATACCAAATTTGGCATATGTGAAGCTATCAGAACGACAACGAGCGCATCATGAGTGTGGCATGTAGTCATGTTGTTACATGACACGCATTCATGATTATCATGTTTAGAGAAGTCACTTACCTAAGTCGTCCATTCGCGTCACGTGATACCGAATTTGGGACATGTGAAGCAAGCGACACGGCCACCAGCACATCATGAGCGGGGCATGTAGTCATGTTGTTACATGACACGCATCTCATGTTTATCATTTTTTCACCAGTATCGTACCTTTGTCATCCATTCACGTCCCATAATACCAAATTTGGTATTATTGAAGCTGGAAAAACGGCCGCCAGCGCAAGAGCGTGGCATGTAGTCATGTTGTTACATGACACGCATGTCATGAATTTCATGTTTACTAGTCAAATATGTTCTTCATAGAGTCATGCTATACTATAACAGGTTTAGTATCGATACCATTATCGGTACAGCCAGGACAGCTAAAAGTCGTAAAAGTCGTAAAAGGCTAGACAGACAGACAGACAGACAGACAGACAGACAGACAGACAGACAGACAGACAGACAGACAGACAGACAGACAGACAGACAGACAGACAGACAGACAGACAGACAGACAGACAGACAGACAGACAGACAGACAGACAGACAGACAGACAGACAGACAGACAGACAGACAGATAGATAGATAGATAGATAGATAGATAGATAGATAGATAGATAGATAGATAGATAGATAGATAGATAGATAGATAGATAGATAGATAGATAGATAGATAGATAGATAGATAGATAGATAGATAGATAGATAGATAGATAGATAGATAGATAGATAGATAGATAGATAGATAGATAGATAGATAGATAGATAGATAGATAGATAGATAGATAGATAGATAGATAGATAGATAGATAGATAGATAGATAGATAGATAGATAGATAGATAGATAGATATGCTCAAAGTAGCTAAGTTTGCTGAGAAATGCTTCACATTTAAAAAACTTGTGTATTTTCGACGCAGCTGGATGCTTTGAACTGCATTCCAAATCACCTTTACGCCTCAGCTGTCAGTAGAGGCATCGCCATTGCTTTTAGCGGGCGTTCTTTGCGAAGAAACGGTACACAGCCTGAATAGACACAACGAAAGCGTGAAACGAATCCAATAGGGTGAGCTGTAAATGTGGTTCGCGAAGACGAATTATTTATCAAAACTTCTTTTTGAGCGTGTTGGTTCGTTTTAGACCGAGAGGGGAACAGCGCAAACGTGCACCCTCAAAAAAAAAAACGACGCAAACACACGGGCCCTTGCAAATGCCGACGCAGTTATACGAAAGCATATGCATGGTTTATTTGACACGACTTGCTGCTATCCAACATGTAGTTCTAGGAAAGAGGACGTGAGTCGACGACAAGAAAAGCGGTGTCGATCTGCCCTAACTGAAACCTTCGTCCAGGAAACACATGCTAAACCCGGTTCCTTGAGACGCTTCTTGAGATGATATCAACGTACAGTACCTGATTGATATGTGGGGTTTAACGTCCCAAAACCACTATATGATTATGAGAGACGCCGTAGTGGAGGGCTCCGGAAATTTAGACCACCTGGGGTTCTTTAACGTGCACCCAAATCTGAGCACACGGGCCTACAACATTTCCGCCTCCATCGGAAATGCAAACGTACAGTACTTACGGTGATATTGTAAAAGGCTCCGAGCACTGCATCTAGAAACTATAAAGAAACCTCTTAAATCATAGAAAGAAGAGCCACTTTATTTTTTATAGGAAAACCCTCTACACCTGAAAAGGACTATAGCTACGCTTCACAATACAGATTGCTATTAATACAAGTGTGGTTTTGGCTGTTAGTACATTATGGTCTGTTTTGTTATGGTAATGACAGTGAGATTTTCCTAGGCCATCTAAATATAACGGAATTTCGTGCTTCCCTAAGTTGGGGACACATTAAATTACGCACCTGGGCTAATCGACTGAAGCAAGTCTTGCAATAGGTGCCATTAGTAATATGTACTTATTCTGATGTACATGTCAGTTGGCACAATTAACATATATTTTGATCCCACTGATTTAGCGTCCCGCTAGCCGTAAGACAGTGGAACGATCAACAGATATTGAATGGTATATTTGCAACGACTCCAGCACCTTGGATATTGATGGGTGACTTCAACGCCCATCATCCATTGTGGGGAAGCATCAGGACAAATCGAAAAGGCACGGACCTAGTTGATCTCGCATCAGAGCACGGGCTTCATGTGCTGAACGACGGCAGCCCTACTTATCTCTGAGGAGTAACTCACAGCAGTTGCCTGGACTTGACATTAGTGTCGCAAAGCATTGTCACGAAAGTCCAATGGTTCACAGATATTGAAACACATGGCAGTGACCATATCCCCACGTACGTGACAGTCAGAGGTTCGGACGATTCTCCTTCCCCTGGACATTCAAGACTTATTGACTGGGAAGAGTTTCAGATATCAGTGGAGAGCAAGTGCATGCACGAACCACCAGAATCCATTGAAGAAGTGATTAGTTGTGCAACGGAGACTTCCACGAAGATATATTCGAAAGAATCGAGACGCACGGCACTCGACCAAGAGTTGGAACAACTTCGAGCGGTCCGCCGACGTGCCGAAAGACGATACAGACGCACGAAATCTATCTCTGACCTCAGAGAATCCAGACGCATTCAGAAAAAAATTCAGCGTCGAATGCACAAACTTCATGAACAACGGTGGAAGAATTTTTGTGACTCGCTAGACCCTCGAAAGCCCTTGTCTCCCGTATGGAGGACTCTTCGAGGTATTCACTCGCATCCGCAACAGCGTCACCCCTTCGCCGCTCTGGCGCTACATCAACGTCGCTCACAGCTTGATGTTTCTGGGGAATTTTGCGCAAAGATCGCCGGCGACATCTCTATACCTATCGATCTAATGCCACAGGATGTTCCAGTCGCACGAGATCAGCAAATGGAGGTTGCATTCACCATGGAAGAACTTCATGCGGCATTGAACACATGCAGACGCTCATCGTCCCCAGGTCCGGATGGAGTGACCTATACTGCCCTACGTCACCTAGGCCCGAAGGCCCAGCGCTGTCTCCTGGACATTTTCAATAAGTCTTGGCATGATGGAATGGTGCCTGATGAGTGGAAGTGTAGTCGCCTGGTGCCTTTGCTGAAGCCCGGAAAGTCTCCATTCGATTTGGCATCATACCGGCCTATAGCACTAGCAAGCTGCGTTGGCAAGGTCATGGAGAGGATGCTGCTTACATGCATGGAATGGTACCTGGAACATTATAACATCTATCCTGATGCTATGGCTGGTTTTCGACGAGGTCGGTCCGCAGTTGATAGCGTTATTGACTTAGTGACCTCTGTTCAGCATCAGAAAGCTCAGAAGCGGCTGTCGGTAGCTCTGTTCTTAGACGTGAAGGGTGCCTATGACAACGTGACCCACGAGGCTGTTCTCAATGCTCTTGAAGCAGCGGAACTTGGAGGTTGTGTCTTTCGATGGGTAAGAAGCTACCTCACAAAGAGATCCATGTTCGTTTTAACTGAAGATGGGTCTACGAATAAGTATTTCACAAGTTGTGGGGTGCCACAAGGCGGTGTTTTGAGTCCAACACTTTTCAACCTGGTTCTCGTGGGGCTCACCGAAATGCTGCCACAGACGGCTTATATATCTCTCTACGCTGACGATATCTGCATTTGGGCGTCCGGCGTGACACGGCCTCAAGTGCGCACAAGAATACAGAAAGCGGCAACAATGACATCGACATACATTCACCAGCAAGGTTTGATTATCGCCACAGAAAAATGCGCCACGGTGGCGTTTACACGCAAACCGATGTCTTTCTACTCATTGTGCATCGATGGCAGATCAATCCCATATAAGAGCACTCATAGATTCTTAGGCGTCATCATAGATCGTGACCTAACCTGGAGCCCGCATGTCACCTACCTGAAGAAAAAGCTCATTGGCATTGAGAATGTATTCAAGTTCATCGCCGGAAAATCATGGGGCCCATCCGTGCACTCCATGCTGCAGCTTTATACAGCCCTCTTTCTCGGAACTCTCCGGTACAGCCTTCCTGTCCTGTCCAACACGTGCAAGACTAACATCCGTGCACTACAAAGCGTACAAGCCCAAGCACTTCGGACATTCCTTGGCCTTCCAAGATGCTCATCGACAGTGTCAACTATTGTTATTGCACACGAACAACCGGTCACAACACACATCATTGTCGAGACGCTGAGAGCGCACATTCGGCATTTATCACGGCTACCGTCGCATCATTTAGCGTGTTTGACAGCTCGGAGGCCCCATTCTTCGTACTGCGGTATCGTGACAAAACATCAGGACCTACTACCACCTGGCTTCAAACTTGCGATGCATCCAGCAACTGCGCCATGGAGTCTTCGTCAACCTGACGTGCGCTTATCAGTTCCTGGAATCTTCAAGAAGGCACGCATGTCATACCACTCACTACTGTCATACCACCATAGCGCACGCCCATACCATTCTTGAGAACGGACGCTGCAAGGCTACTACAATCACTTGCTCGCCGTATATCTCTCCTACAATGGAATACGCAGGATTTCTCCAACACGCACCTGTATTCGATCGACCCAAACTTGCAACTTCGTTTGCCATCTGGGTTCCCACGATGCGCTGAAACTTTACTGTGTCGCATGAGGTTGGGCGTGGCATTTACGAATTCGTACTCTCGTCTCCTTGGAATGGCGAGCACTTCGGCATGCGACATCTGCGCCTGCGAGGAAACGCTTGAGCACATTCTATGTCATTGCCCAGCATACCAGACCGAACGACGTATTATGGAAGCCAAGCTCTGTCAGCTGGATTCACGGCCGCTTACAGAAGAGAAGATCCTGGGACCTCAGCCGACGGCTTCCCATACGCGCAAAGCCACGAAAGCCCTCTTGTACTTTTTAAGGACCACCAAACTTCACGACCGCTTATGAAAGAACTGTGCGAGGCCGTGCTGTGTAGTCTCGAGCTGACTATTTATGCTTCTCTTTCTTATTCCTCCTCTTTTCTGTCTCTTTCCGTTCTATTACTCCCCTTTTCCCCCACCCCAAGTGTTGAGTAGAACCGAGCCAAGCTTGGTTAACCTCCCTGCCTTTCCTCTCTATTTATCTCTCTCTCTCTCTCTCTCTCTCTCTCTCTCTACCACACACTACTGTCAGTATATCATCTCTAACTACTATTGAAATGTATAACTTTTTGTTTTATTCATCTATGTAGCTTACGCATCTTTGTGTTAGTATGATTGTATGCTCGTAATTATTTTGGTATGTTGTGATATATCATTGTCGTACAGTTAAGTGTACACAGGAACGCATAGGTGTTTCGCACAAATTATGTTCATATTCACCTTTACATCATTAAAAACACTGTTCTGTTATATTACATAATGTTTTCTCTGATTTCTGAATTTCACAATTTTTTTATTTGTGTTCTTATTGCAAAATACTAACGGTATTGGCAGTATATTCTAAATAAAATAAATACACGATAGTTGCTCTGCGCACAGTGTTCGAAGCACTGACTGCTTTGCCTATTGAATAGTTTTTGGTCTTTGTGTGTGCGCGTGAGTGTGTGTGTGAATGTGTGTTTAGTGTTGTGCATGGCACCCTTCTTAAAAACCCGGCCACTTTCAGTCGCTAATGGTTCCGGGAACTTTAAGGCGATGCCTCGCACGCGTCGTTTATCACCGCGAGGCCAGCACTAGTAGTATGGCGAGAGAAAGGTACCCGCTGCTACTATTGTAACGAGCATAACTCTCAGACCCCACAAACACCGAGGAGGGGGTTGAGACTTTTTTCCCTTTAAACACTGTGAAGTGACCAACTCTGTTAGCTTACCATCGGAGCTTCTGTTTATTCGGGAAAAATTTGGATGAGATTTTTACAGCTTAGAACACTATTTTGTTTTCACCGCCTTGCCTGCAAAGCTCGCGTCCATACATTGATTTACCGATATCTGCAGTTTGTTCTTTTTAGATGCGGAAGCATCTTATACTCGCGCCTTGTAGTGCGCCGTCCGCGCCGTCCGCGCCGTCCGCACCGCCTTAGTTGAGCTAATTAATTACGTCTGATACAATAATCACTCGTTCTCTGCTACTGCAATATTCACGCGTTCATCAAGTATAAGGTTATTTGTTGCACTTCAAAAGCATACATGTGTCCGAGTTAAAACGGTCAAAGTTTCACATTAAATGCACCAGGAAGGTAAAGTATTGGTACGGAAACCAGTAACACAAACATGAGCTTGTACGGTAAAGTTAGCTATGTAAAACCTACGCGAGCGTCAGTGCACACTGAACCATGCCTGTGTATTCAGGCATGTGTCTAACTCTGTTACCAGCCACTAAACTGTTTTAGCGGGACGGCTCAGTGCTCTCCCATAGTTGAGTACGAAGTACTCAAAATCGTTCAACATATTAGATGCGGAAGCATCTTATACTCGCGCCTTGTAGTGCGCCGTCCGCGCCGTCCGCACCGCTTCTCGAACATTCGACAGCTGACGCGCGCGCATGCGCCGTCGCGCCGTCGCCCACCATTTGTGCCGCGCGCGCTTCTCCTTCGAGAACATTCGACAGCTGACAGCGCATGCGCCGTCGCGCCGTCGCCATCTGTGCCGCGCGCGCGCTTCTCCTTCGAGAACATTCGACAGCTGACAGCGCATGCACCGTCGCGCTGTATATATACGCAAGGTCGGCGCTCGCTCGCTCAGTTGCCGCTCGTCCGTTGGTTCGTCGCAATAAATAAAACACCGCCCTTTCGCATACGTGCCGTACGTGTTCACTCATTTAACACCCCATTTCACAACCACGTTAACCAATTTAGCCATCGACCCAAGTAAGTCGCAATTTAACACCCGTTAACCAATTACATGCTTCCGCATCCTCCTCAGTGTTCCCCCGAGGGAAGCTGCGGGCAATTTTTTTTTCTTCCCTACTTTATTTCCTTATTCTCGGTGTGACCTCTCTTTGGGCATTTCTATATACATTTACTTACTCACCACAAACTTGCATGCAATCTGCAAGACACATTCCCTTCTGAAGAGAGACCATGCTCTCCTCCACAAAGTGTGCTGTTGCGTTTAGCATTCTCTGTCACACTTTACACGCAAAAAATAATAAATGAGTGAACGAAAAGTGCTTAGTGTGGCGCCGCACGTCGCTTCGTTAAGACTGCCAGACTTTAATGAACCACCGTCACAGTAGAGTTGCATGAGTGGTGGCACACGCATACACCACACTACTATTGCTTGAAGCCCTCGCCGATGCCTCTGGTATAGAAGGGCCCGTATCGTATATGAAGCAAACGCAGTATTGGCATTACTCTGTCATCAGCGTGGGCAGGAAACTTGCGTCAGCTGCGACGTGTGCTGTGAAAATATTTACTCGCGTCTCGGCTTCCGTCTGCCAGTACCGCTGGGGACAGATTTCGCAAGCCCCCCGTTTCTTACGAGGAAGCCGAGAATGCACCCCCCAAGACACGCACGGCGCTTCCACCACATACACCCGACCACACTCTCCTGGGATCACAATGATCAGTGATTTCTTTTCCTGGCATGAACTTAACTTTTTGCTAGAGACTCGCTTCAGCAAACTAAAACGCTGGTAGTAAGAAAAACTTATTAATGAAAGAAAGACATCACGAAATATGGTGCAGAGTGAGCGCATTTTCTCTCCTTTTTTTACAATAATTCGTAACAACAAAAATTGTAACTTCATCTTCATGCGATCGAACGTCAAACGTGGCACAACTGCTCATTTTTAGATGCAGGCAAAGTAGCCTAATTAAAGTCACTTTCACAATATCTCTTCACGTATTAAGCACGGGAGTACAAGAGCGTCAGCGCACAGCCTATATTATTAAACAGATGTGTGAAAGTGGTCGGATCATATTGAAAGCGACATAATAATCGGAGCCCAGTGTGTGGAGGGCAGGAACGTAAGTGTGAACTGGTGATTCTATTATTTACGTTAGAAAACGGCAGCTATAAAACTAACAATTACAGATATCAGGCAACCAGGCCATTCCCATTAGCTATTGTTATTAGCGAATATTACGCTCGCAGCTATAATTATATACAGGGACAGCATGCGCCTTGGAAGGGCTGACAGTCAGAGACACAGCGAAGCCATCCCGTGTCTTAAACAATACTGCTTGCTCTCAGAAGTGTGGCAGCTTGGGCTAGTTGGTATGGCATGGCGATAGTTATAGCGCGAGAACAAAACGACGACACAGAGACAAGAAGGACACTCGTGTCTTTCGTGTCCTTCTTGTCTCTGTGTCGTCGTTTTGTTCTCGCGCTATAACTATCGTCATGCTTGCTCTCGCTATGCACACACTCTTCAGAAGCCGTACTGAAGTCTTCCTCACGAAAAAACTTTCAGGTTGAGTCCTCGCAACGAAAACTATGTGCCGATGAACTTCAATGTGAGGTAAGCCTTTTTCCCCGCATGACGTGTTACTCCAACAAGCGTGTCTTTTGATAGGAAAGCTGTAAACTGGCATGAGAATAGGCATGAGATAAGACATTCAGAAAATTTCTTTGCGGTATGAGGCTTCGTGCAGTATTGAAGTATCAAAGAATGTTTCCAAGGGCGAATGAAAATGTCGTTTGTGCTGAAGTGAATGAGAAAAAAAACGTAGAGGAAGAGAGAGAAATAGAAAGAAATCAATTGACGTAATGCGCTTTTATATTGAGTAATACTGCTTCCCAGAAAGCGCTATGCTTCACGAAACCCACTTTTTCTGTCATACTTATAACCTTTAGACAAAGATACACGGACAGCATTGAACGAGGCACGAAGCCCTGAGGGTGAAAACGGCCGCCCATCCAAAACAGGGACGAAAGTATATCGCAATCGCTCGAAGCGGTTTGCTCCGTGTTACGCCCCCTGGAATAAGAAAATGATTCTTCGCCCTGCCCCTCCCATAGCAGTGATTCAGGGTCCAGATACATGACTGTCTCTGCGACTGAAGCGCTCCAGCTTCTCCTTCTTTCTTATTTTCAGGAAGAAAAATCACCAGAACTTTCGTTCCACCGTTCATATATCAGATGAAAAAAGAAGACCCGACATGTACTTCCGGCATCCAATGACATGGCACGTAAATGTATACGAGCATTCCTTAACATGAGGCACAAAACTTTAGCACGAGAACATTACCATACGATCGTCGCTGGGCTGGAACACAGTGCATCGTACAATGTGTCTAATGCACACTTACGGTGCAGTGTGTTGTTGTTTTCGTCGTTATATGACTTCCTTCTAGGAACCATAGGCACTCGCCAGGCTAGCTTCATTCAGAGTTTATTAATACGTGCCAACGAACGTTGTCGTTTGATGGAAGAGCATCCAATCTCGTCCGATATAGCAGCCCCATAGCAGTTGACAGAAGTGGCAGTGTTTTCCGTTCGCTACGCCAGTGTGCTGGCATGCATTCAAGCTGCCATGTGGCGGAGGTTTGTCGTTAGTCGTGTCGGCAAACCCCAGCTATAGCATTTACACTCCTGAATAGATAGTTATGGGAGTTGTTTAATGACGCATCGAATACAAGTTTTGTGCATAATAACGACAAAAGTTTTTTTTGTCACTGTAGCCTTGAAAGGTGAGGATGGAAGAAGAGGGTAGATGGAGACAAAAAGAACAGCTGTAAATGTTCTCAGAATAAGATAACGTTCAGCCCTGCAGATTGCTCTAGTCGCTAGTGCAAGTTTTTTAGAACACTACTTTGGTTATTTTAGTTACTGTGGTACTATAGTTGTAGAAATAAGGTTGTAGGTTATATTGTTACGTTTAAATTGTTGCTTCATTGGTGCTGCATAAGTTGGCTTGAAGGCATATACGGTTTTTTATACGTTCACTACGGCACTCGCCAATCAAATTGAATGAAGAAAGCTCAAATCAAAGGGTGTGTTCTGAGAAGCTACGTACTCCGTTAAATATGAGTGAGAATAGAGCTTAGCAAGAAGCATATGCCAAAATTTTTGTTGCACTTTTAAGATTGAGATTTATTTTCTCATACCACCCCTGTACTGTTCATAACCCGATTGAAGCAGCATGTTACAAAGAGCGAATCATTTGCTAAGAGTCGCTTGGTGACTGTCTTCTTGGTTGCTCTGGCTAAGGTACGATTAGACACTATATGTCTCAAGTACGGCAAAACTAACATTTTCTAAGCACAAATGGTCGCTTCTATAGCATGTTTTGGTAATACTCTGAGCACTGGGCATGCACTGCGGCAATGGTTCCTTATTTCTTTGCCTTTGTTTTATTAATAAGATGAACGAGTTGTAATTGCACACTTGTAAAATTAAGCTTTTCAAGAGTGTTTAGAAGTCTACAAAAAAGGTTTAAGCTTGTTGGTCTGCGTGTCTTACACTGTCCGTCTCCTCAAAATAGCACCATCACTCGAGTGTGCTTTTCGTTCTGTTTTGGCACTGCTATATTCGGGGCACCAGCAATATTCAGCTTTAGTTATCCGCATCTCTTCTTTACAAGCGCTTGTGTGTAAATATTCGCATCGATCCTTTCAGTTCACTCAGATGAAATAGCAGCCTCTCCCTGTCAATGTTCTGAGAAAGACCCCTTTTTGTCGAATAGCGTTGAACAATCAATTCTTATTTATGCAAGTAATGATTGCTCTTAAAATCCCGCGCAAACTTACATACAGCAACGCGAACTTCGCAGTTGCAGGTACTAATGTGCACGCTGGTAAGTACGTACATAGGCGCCTTGATGTATAAACCCACGAAAGCTGCAAGCGACGAAACAACAAGAAAAAACAAACAAGACATGCTTTTGTGTGTGTGCGTACTTTACAGCTTTCCACGAATGAGTTATTCGGCGATTCGCAGCGCCGAAAGCATCCTCAAAATGCAGTTCGAAACTCTTCCCGGTTCTTTACATCCATGGGCTTTTCGTTTTGCCGGCGTAGGTAGAAAATTAGGTACAGTCGACGAATCGACAATGTATTTCGGGAATGTGCGAACGAATGAGACGCTCCAAAGGTGACTGCAAATACAATAACAAGTGAAAAGAAATCTGAGAATCGCGTGCGCAAGCAAACTGAAAGGGTTGCGCCATGTAATCTCCTGCCCATTTACGTTGCACAGAGGGGCATCCTGAGGAACAAATTGTGATGGCAATAACGACATCACTAAGTTCCCATAGTTAAAGAAAAGAAAAGACACGTAACGACATGGGAACTTACTTCGGCTGCTCACGTTATCAAAGAAATTGTAAAACTGCTGAGTACCATTTCCTCCTTTCTTTCTGGTCATAGACGTATAGGTTAATATCTGAATAAAATTTTGGAAAGTCTCGTATTTTGCTTATTGAAGCCCTTCGCTCCCACTTTCTCACTTTATTTATTCTCCCCACGCCGTCGTTCGCAGATGAAGACCGGCGTTGCAGTGAAGTGGGAAGGACAGGCAATTTCACAACGCTCTGCCTCTGGGAACCATTGTGTCTTGCATGCATTTACCTGCACAATTTTATATCTAAACAAATGCGCCCAAGTTGTCAAATACAGATGAAATCCGGCCAGAAATTACTTATTCGACGAAAACGGGAGACTTTCGTTGGGCAACAATATATATATATATATATATATATATATATATATATATATATATATATATATATATATATATATATATATATATATATATATATATATATATATATATATATATATATATATATATATATATATATATATATATATATATATATATATATATATATATATATATATATACTGATGCCGGTCACGGTGTATTCTTACACCGTGTCGCCAGCTGATAGAAAGCTAACATACGTAATGGTCACTTTTTTTTATTGCTAGAGAAAAGAGGGGACACCAAAGCATTTGTTGCTTGTGTTCTGTAGCTAAAGAGGCGGTGTGTTTCCCAACCGCACGGTAAACGTCCGAGAACTCACTTCGACACTTTTCTATTCGCTGCAAAGAGGGTACAGATGCTTCGTCTTTTTAGGGAGCCCATCGCAACCTAGCAAAAGTTCGGTCGAAAGAATTGTCAAAAGCTCATCTCCGTTTAGGTCTTTCCTTCTAGAGCTACTTGCTCTAATAAGCTCTACTTGTGCGTACATTAAGACGCGTTTGGAGTGACACTTGTTGTTGCTGCCACTCAGAGGAGTCTCCGCTTCGGTTTCTAAACTTTCCCTGTAATTCACTTTGTTTCTCTGAAGACACGCATAGCTTTACGCTTTTCGGTTCAATGGACGTTATAAGTCACGTACCGACGGTGCGTCTTGCCCGATGCCTCTAAAACTTCGTTGTCAAAAGAAGCGAGCGCGATAATCGGACACCTTCAGGAGCTTTCAACGGCTTCAAGCTATCACGACTGAAACGGATGTTTCTAAAGGCTCAAGTGTGCGCTACCGCTCTTGGGAAATGCAGAGATGAAAAGCTCGTTCTCCACTGAAACGTGTCGGGGTGATTGCATTTGGTAGAAATAGCACAAATTTTTCCCAGAAACACAAAACACAAGCGCCTGTGTCGTGTTTTTGTGAAAAAAAGTTGTGCGCTTTCTGCCAAGATGCAATCATACCAACTGACCCATTATAATTGTTTATTATTGGTTAATTGCATCACGTTAGCAGCTTTTGTAACCGTTCTGCTATAAGGATCTGCTCATCATCACTTTGCTTGGAATACCTAAATGAAGGACAACTAGGGTGTTTAAACAGAACAAATTTGCTTTGCTAACTTAAACTGGTGTGAGAGAGGAAAGAACTGAAAATCAACAAGGGAAGTACAGGGAGACATGATGATGATGATGATGATGATCAAGTTAATAATAATAATAATAATAATAATAATAATAATTTGGAGTTTTATATTTTGCACAGCTCCGAGACGTTGTTCTTCTCCAAGCTTTGCACTGCATTTACACAGCCTCGTACACTGTCGACATTTCTTTGTTCTGCCTACGCGTAGTTGTATATGTGTGATTTCACAACGTTTTATATCCCTGATATTTTATTATGAATGTTAGCTTTTGTTTGTGTTTGTTCTTGTTTTTCTTTTCTTTTCATGCGCCAGTACAAAGACCTCATGGTTGTTCCTGGGCACAATAAACAAACGTTTGAATGATTGATTAACTGATCTAGGGTTTCACGTCCCAAGACGGAGAGATACCATAATACATTGAGGTAGGTGTGGATTGAGAAAGGGGCACCGGCGATGTTTCCACAGCTGCCATGCCAAAGAGTTTAGCGAGGAAATGTCAGTCCCATTTACTGAGACTGGTGTAGTGTGCTATAGGGTAACAAATAAATTAACGAAGTCCTACCGAGCTGGCCTCTCTTGGCAGACCGGTATCCGAAAACGGCACCCCCACAGGAGTCGCGTACAGGGAACACGTGCTACCTGACACCTCCGAAGCTTCAAGCCCAAAATTATCAGCGCTAGAGGAGAAGCGACTCACAGATTATGGATAATGAAGATAAAGTGCCCAATGGGCTTCGTAATCCTCTCAGTGCAAACATGTCAGCAACATCATTCTCCTACTGTCGAGAAAAGGCTCGGGGAGTAGAAATGAATGCAGCTCTGTGTGTCTGTTGTCATAAGGAAAGGAATTCGGGCTTTATTTTTCCCAATAATGAAAAAGAAAAGCGCGGGAACAGTATAATAGTGGGCGTCAAAACACAAAAATTGCTTCCGATGTGAGGGGCCAAACCAGAGCTTCACTAAGTAATGCGACTAGCATTTGGAGTACAACAAAACATGTAGTCCTTCCTTTACCTAATCTTACTTGCTTTTTATGATTGATATTTGCTTTGTATATCCCTCTAAAGCATGTTGGTTCTGCAGTTACTCACTTCTTTCTCGCTACATTCTGCAATTGTAGAAGTTCAGTGCGCCGAATGTGGTGTACGTTTGGGAAGCCAGAAGTTTGCGAGTTACTAGAGTTTATCATAGAACCACGTAAGTAAAACTGGCGAAGTCTCCCTGACAACGCAGAGGAATACTCTGGAGGTTTTTTTTATTATTACAGTGCAGAAAAGAGGAGCACGTGAATTACGTGTGGCAAGCTTCCTTTGTCACTTCACATGGTTTTCCCCGTCATTGCGGCAACACTGCGGGAGACATTTCTAGACCCTTGCGTGACTTTCAGTGTGGTCAGCGTGCACGTTTATACAACCAGTGACCTCGTCCTCAAACAGTTTCGCAATGACGGCCGCACAAAGCTACTGCAGCACCTGCATTGTACTTGAGATTAGACGCTTTCGCCTACCCGAGCAAATTGTGCTTAAAGTTTACTTAGAGAGAGAAAAATAAATAAAAGGAAGAGACAGGGAGGTTAACCTAGAAGAGCTGGTTTGCTACCCTGTACAGGGGTGGGAAAAGGGTCGGAAAGAGGATAGAATAGAGAGATTTAAAATAAATTAGAAAAAACTTATTACCAAAACAAGCTTAGCAGGTTAAACTTGATTCACGAAATCCTTACTACCTCAATTGTACTCAACGCGTGTTACGTTTTTCAGAGAGATGAGTGTCGCTTGTCTTTTTACAGATACATAAAACATTTTCTTTGAGATCTCTATTCGAACTTTGCACTAGATAAAGCCGCGCTGTCACTTCGAAATCTCGTTATGACATCGAGGCTGACATTAAACACCTTCAGAGGTTGTGTAGTTTCGTCGACTCGAGGGAAATATGTGAGGTGTCAAACAATTCCTCTTCTGATAAAAAAGTTTTCAGCAAAGTACCTTGTTGAGGGAGTTAGGTGATTTCCCTTGACAGCTGAGGTTCGTGATTCCGTTTGCAATGAAAATGAGTTGGACATCAATCACGTTTTTTTTTTAGGTTTGTTACTGGACCTTAAAACAATTTTTGTATTCCCATATTGAAACTACTGTTGGTTCTTATTTGTTCTTGCTCTTCAAATTGATCTGCGTGAGTACGGTGTTCATTTGTTCTACACTTTCCATAAATGCAAAGTTTAACGAAAGCTCATGACTAATTCAACTCGTGCTTGTGACTTAATTTATTCTTTTAGTCAGTGGATGTCCCTGAGTGAAGAAGTTTAGTCCCTTTGAGGCGAGTCATTTATTTGGAGTACTGATCGCACGATTTCTTCCATATTTTTCATATTCACTACTGTCTTTTTTCCGGCAAACATATTCATGTTCAATGTGTTCTCTATCGAGCGGCCATCTTTTAAAAAATTATCAACCTAGTTAAAATAGTATTTACGCATTGTCATGCTACGATAATGTACGCGATGATGATACACTCGAAAAACTTAGCTTCTTCGCAGTCCTCCACGTCTCTGAAAGAAAAAGGTTTCGGTTAAGTGTTCTAATAGTGAAAAGCATACATAAAATGATACAATGCCATGTATGCATTAAAAGAAAGTTTTTTTTCATCAACAATAATGTTTCTTTCATATATATACATCCATCCATGCACATATGTATTACGTGTTCAATTATTTAGTGTAGGAAAATCGGCGCGACCCCCCCCCCTCCCTACCGTCTCCCATCACCTCAAGCTGATTAGGGAAGAAACCACAACACTCCGAATGTGCAAACTTACACGTATACGCATGGTATCCTGCTACATCGTATCTACACGACGCTTCACGCATACAAGTGCCTCATATACGGCATGCCAGACACACTGGCACACCTGATGCTTGAATGCCCGTGGCAGTAATAGTAAGCCCACTACGACCGCACATACAAACCTCCTCACCGAGACGCTGGAGGCCGAGATCTTCGCACAGGACCTATAGACGGCCATAGAGGAATCGTTGTGAAGGCGCGGGAGCCGATTGCGGCAGGAGGATTCCTGGGATGAGGGATTCTCCCACTTAAAGTGACTTCAAGCTTACTAAATCTTTATTTCATCCTTGTCATCACCAACAAGATAAATCAGTACCGTGAAACAATCTTCGAGTGTACTATTGAGACTAGAACTCCTTAGCATGGCGATCATCGCGGAACCAAAAGTGTAGCACCTACACCTCTGCGGCGGTGTTCGCAGCAGAAAAGCGTAGAGCGCCAGCAACGATATGAAGCATTTGGGAAATGACTTGGCGAAGAGGAAATGCCTTTCCTTCTCCTCCCTCACTTTTTTCACGCAGTCTATCGAATACAATGGATAGCATGTTTTCTCTAGTCATACACCAATTCTCCGCTGTCAAATGCTCGAGACAGCAAACGCAAAACAGCAAACATCGATTGAGCTTCTCTCTGGTATGAAATTACATCGCTGAAAGCCGAGGCCACGCGCGTTTATTTTCGGTTATTTACGTTTCGTGTTCTGCTTTTCTATAACAGCCACTCTAAGAAAATATACGACACTGATAACGCCCATAACAAAGAGGAGGTCGATATTGTCGCGTGAAAAATGACCTCCCACTGTGTTCTGCGTAAGCACCACTTTTTTCTTTGCTGCTCAATGAAGGGCGACTTGTAATCAAGGTCAGATTTGTTTTCTCCATCCGCGCTGCGTGTAAATTATATGGCGCATCCTGATGTGGGAACGGGACTTCGTTAGAATGAACCTATACGGGTGTCGCTGGGAGAAAACACAATGAGGGGGATGAGCGCGTGCGCGCACCACTATGAAGAAATCGGAATATAAAAGTTAATACCTTCCAGGGAACATCTATAGCCAAATAACATGCCGCATAACTAAGGCACGTGATAGATTTAATGTAAGGCGGTGGTATAACTGCCACTAAATAGTGTCTTAATAGTATGCAGCTCTGCTCGGTTACCGTATAGTTAGGTTGAGAAGAATTGCGAAGAATTGATTGCTACTGAAATTTGAAATTTCGCGAACTTCCGACGCTTTGGGTTACGAGGCATGACACAAACACATTGAGATGTACACCATGCTACGAAGTTATTCTGGCAAACACTTCGTGCAGTCTACTGTTTTTGATGCTTAATTGGTTTTCGCGCCGATTGTTAGATAAGTAATAATGACTACATACCCTAAATACATAACTCAATTCGGGAATGTGATGATCTACAGTTTTTTTAAGAAGATTTAGCAATAATACATCAAGGCGGGAGCTTGCAATAAGGGTCTGCAGCTTCCTATTTTGTCCTATATATAGCTGAATAGCTATAGCAATTACCTTTGCAGCGTTGACTCATTCTTGCAACGGCGTTATGTGCCAATCTTTCACAAAACCATGTCTCTGTCATTGCAAAGACATACGTACAGTTGGTCATTGCTAGCGTGACACGCAGCTTACGCAACAATTAAATGCAAGGTCCTCCGCCACGGTTAGGCAGGTGCATGCGGAATCGCGAGGAGAGGATTTCTTTTCTTTGACCTAATGTTTACTCGACTTTCGCAAAACTTATCTTTAGTTTGATTGTTGACGCGTTTCTTTCTACCCGTCTCTTCCTGTCAATCTCGGCTAACGAAGTTCGACGGTATGCGCTGACGTACTCTATAAGGAACCCTCCCAGTTCTTTCTCTTTGTAAACTTACCAGAAATGCAAAACTCTTGATGTTTGAAAATATATGGTTTTGATCGTAATACAGAGGAGAGTATGCTGAGTAGTGTTAATCGACTGTCGGCTCCTCTTAATAAAAAAAATTTAATTACCCTCTCACCGACAACCCCTGCAAGTTACTCACTAGTGCAACAAAGGGACCAAGTCTCTTTTTACGACAATGGTCCCTCATTTGCCACAATACGGGCGCCCGAATTTGCGTTATAGTCGTCTTCTTTCGCCAGCCGTACGTTAACTGTGAACCATCCACGCGTTTAGATGGCAGGACAAGTCACGGTATACGATAAAGACGCTAGCGTCAGCGCCGTATGATTTGAAAGCAGCGACACGCCTTCGCCTGTCACGAAGGCGAGCGGCGACTACAAATCAGGGCGGGCGTCGGCATGACGCTTTCTTCGAAGGGCAACAGCTGTGACCGACAATGGGCATTGTTCCTCGTATACGCCTATACTCAATGAAGGCAAGTTCAAAAGCCCTTACGAAGTCGATTGCGATATGCATATGACCTCTGAATGCACTGCTATAAAGAGCTGTGCGTGGCCCTGCTGAAAAGATACCGCGGACCTCTTCTGCTTATTACGTCACACATATATAGGTGGCAGTGGTGTGTCACGGTGCGCTTCGTTGTCGTGCCAATGGGTGACGCAGCAATGTCGCAGTACATCTGCGTCATACTGTGGTGTGTAGTGCTCGCTTCGTTTTGATGCGTTCAAGGTGCATTTAAATACTACAGTATAAATAGTATGCTTACTGGTATCATTGTATACCCATATAATCGCAATGTTGTCATGAGGCAAGAAGAAATGGTCATAGACCAGATGGACGGTACAGCTATAAATAAACGGTACAGTATCAGCATGGTAGAATATGTAGACGAAACTTCATGTACCGTCTCTGTAGCTTATGCTGTTTTTTTTTGCTGCGTTCTAGAATGCAACCATACAACATATAGCTCAGTTTGCCTCACTGTTGTATAATAAGGTTTACGTTTATGGCTACATATATAAGAAAGCTCCAAAGAAAACACAATTGTGGTAATTTGTACTATGTAATCTGTAGCAAGGAAAGCTACGTTTAGCACATATTAGACCCACACACGCACTGACACACACATACAGGCACACACAGAGAGAAGGAAAGAGAGGAAAGGACTTGTGTTGAACAATCACTATTTTTTTTTTTCAAGTGTGTGATTTTTCCGTTTTGTTTTTTGTGCCTTTTCTGAACCTTATTTCCCCACCCCTATGCGTGATCAGCAAACCAGATGCTAATGCCAGGTTAAACCCTCGATTTTGCTCTTTCTACCCTCGCACTCTTTTTGGCGAGAAAAAAAAAACTACATTGTCATGCGTTCCCTGCTTTTGAACTTATTTCTGCATTGTTAGTGATTGACGTAATAATAGTGATGACTCGTTCCATTAAACATTTTATTTATTTTATTTATTTAACCATACTGTCAATCCCGTCAGGGATTTTTACAGGAGTGGGTTGAAAAGTGTCAACAGGCAGTCTATATTCACATACTTATACAATTGTATGGATACAAAAAAATCATGGTATAATATGATAACAATTATTGACCTACATTATGGACCTACATGATAACAATTATGGACCTACATATTTAACCTATATATTAGTGAAAGTACCTCTATAGTGCTAGCCATCGAAAGAACTCTTTGGCGCTATTAGGAAATCAGCGAAAGCGTGTTTACTCTCGATTGCTATTTTTAAGCGTTCCACAGCAGCACTGAAGCAAATGATTGCGCACAAAAGGCTTTTTTAATGAAGGAAAGCGTTCAAAGCGCTTCTAATATTTCATTATTTTTGCAGAGAACATTCACCTAATATGAACTCGAATCAAAATATTGTTTATCTAATCAATCACCGTTCGTGTCGCGCTTTCTTTTTTCCGCTTCATCCTGTGTCAGCAACCTCACTCACTTCTGTGATACTCCTATTATTAGTGTTTAAATTCCTGTTGAGAAACAAAGAACGAAATAACAACATAACAGGTGAAAAAAATAAAGACTATTCAGGCAGAAAACATACGGCAAGCGGTTATTAGGGAAAGCACATATAGCAATCTCGTCAGTCTCTGGCGTCAGCGCGTAGTATAAGCATGCCTCCCGCGTGCGCTTTTGTTTTGGAACACGTAGTTATCACGCCACCTCGTTAATGACCAGCCCATCTGATCGCGTATGACTATAAATCAGCTCTCCAGACCGCTCGCTCGGTGGAGGCCTGTCAGCGGGTCGTGTTAAAACAGCGGAGAGCGCGAGATTAACGCTGCAGGGGACCAAATATAAACACGAACAGTTCCCGGCTTCGTTCCGGAAAAGAATTCAGTTGCCTGTGTAGATGTTTGAGGATTAATATTAGCGCTGTGGTTGTTCCGCAGACACTTCGAGATGATTTGACCTCCTGTTAACTCTCATAACGGTGAATATATTTCACAGGCTGTTGTTTGGCCGCGCGGAATGTTTAAGAGATCAACTGAAACAAGCCGAAGTTTGGGTCTTCCCGACGCTTCGAGAATATTGTGTTCCCTTCGTGAGTTGTTGGCTGAAACGGTCGCATAGAATGAACTGCGTTCCTTTCGACGCCACTTCAGTAAACAACTGCCCGTGTGAAGCAAGCCAAAATTCTTATAGCCGTCTAAATGGACAAATTTATTCTTGCTTCATAACTCTAATCAGGTGGGCTAGCTTCTAGCACAATGAGCGTAAAGATGCGCTTCATAATTAAGTGGGGACCAGAAATAGGTGCGATCACAAGTGCATTTTTTTCTTACATCCCTGTCTTTAAAGTGCATTCCCATATTCATTATTTTTTGTTTCTTGTATTGACCAAAACACAGTTCAACTGAAACTGCGCGATCCATTCGTAAAATTGCAGATGAGATCGTTTATGCCCACTTAGAACTGTTGCTATAGCTACACATTCACCACGGTGCATTAAATGAACAAGCTCACATGAACTATCCAGACGGAGGGAAATTCGAAGTACGTTCAAATCAATAATTTGCATTACATTTCTTTCAATTATTGTTCGCATACATGGTCGTCCCTATGGTATAGTAGCTGGCGATGAATTTTAAAGTAAAAAGAAGACAGTAAATCACACTTTTGTCTTTTGAAAGCTAAGTTCATTGTTGTTGAAGTTTTTTTTTTGTCGTCAACAACTTTTTGTAAATAAAGCGTTCACAACGCATAGTTTTGAAAGACAGCCAATCAGCGTTCACCTAGATGATTGTTTCCTTTAACTCAACTGATCAGAATTGTTTACCACGTGATAAACCACGGTGTTTTTACGTGCTTTGCTGCAATTGCTGTTTGTTTACTTTTTTTGGTTTCATCTCCGTACCAGGAACCTTACTCCCAATGGGGGCATATTTTTCAATATGTTTTTTTTATGTTTATATATCAGCCTCGGCTCTCATTTTTGAGGATATCACAAAAGTGCTCACACCGCACAAATATTTTCATGCGTATGTATGTATGTATGTATGTATGTATGTATGTATGTATGTATGTATGTATGTATGTATGTATGTATGTATGTATGTATGTATGTATGTATGTATGTATGTATGTATGTATGTATGTATGTATGTATGTATGTATGTTGTATGTGTGTATGTAACACATTGTGGCTTAAGTAATCAACCAGAAAGAATACCATCCCACATGACAGAGTTCAATCGGTCACACCAGAGGCAATGTCAAATACCGAATCACTCGGATTGTATTTGAAAACCAAATATCAGAACAGGTTTTTTTTAACTAAGCGTGTAGCCAACACATTGTATATTTGAAGGCCTCTTCCTGCAACGAAGTCAACCATTCTGTTGTTGTAAGGCCGTGATTCCATGGATGAAAGATAGCGAACTTTTTAATATTTTTTTTCGTCAGCCTTTATGTTACACCAAAATGCATCTGCAGGCTTGAAAGTAAGCAGTATCTGTTGGTTTCGAAGTTCTTCTTTTTAGAGGCCAACCTATTTCAGCTGCATAATCGCGAAGCCTTAATTCTCTACTAAGGTTTGCTCATTAAAAGTAGTTTGATTTTTGTATGCTGCTCTACTCACTTTATGCGTCTTTGTTTCAAGGCATTATAATTTCCTAACAAGATCACTGCAAGAAAAGATAGATATAGTTAAAGATTTACATGAAACACGCAAAAAGGACACGCACTTGTTTGATCACTGCACCGCAACCTGAACAAACAAAACGAAAGAACAGCTAATAAAAGTACTGCACCGCAACATGAACAAACAAAATGAAAGAACAGCTAATAAATGTACTTGGAAACAGCACTTGCGACTATTGTATTCACAAACTATAGGAGACATGGATGGGAAGTACTGTCGGCTAAATTCCGTGATAAAACGAGAAAGGTAGTACCGTTTCTGCGCTGTTAGCAGAAAAAAAAGGTATTTTTACCTTAGATAACGTCTTACTTTCGTCACGTTTTTCGTGCTTATCTTTCGTCGTAATGGGTGTTGTTTTAATGATGCAGGGGTATCAGTAAGCTCACCAGCGTACTCACTATATCGCAAGAAGTGCTGTCCAGCCCATCATAATTCACCAGACATGTTTACCTCTCCATAGACTACAGCTATCGGGAGTCGTGCTAGTATTATTGCTATAATAAATTCAGGTATATTTTTGAAGGACGGCACAGAATGATTCACATACCATGTGACCAGACTTAGCGACAAGACGCGATTACACGGAGACAGGCAACATCATTAATAAAACTGGGATAAGCCTGTCCGACAGAACGTATCCTACATGAGAGAATTTCCTACAATATTTACTTCAGGGAACTGAGGCGCTACGATCTTTCAGCCACCACGGGAATGATGGGTGGTACATGGATTCACCCAGTCTTCGTACCTGCAGATTCAAACGCACTTGGGACACCCTCAGTAACCCGAGCGGCGCCGGGGCACGAAGGCCTTGAGGTCTAGGCCCGCGTGACATTAGGACTTCTAGTGTAACGTGAGATAGGGTGAACCCCACGCCCTGCGCGGCCGGAGGGAATCCCGCATGCTGGAACCCAATAAAGTTTATTCTCTCTCTCTCTCAAACGCACTTGTGGTTATCTTCATTGTTTTGTTTTGGCTCATGTTTGGGGTAAGAGAACGGCTCGTTGTCAACCTTGTAAGCTGATTAGAATTGATTGATATGTGGGGTTTAACGTCCTAAAACCACCGTATGATTATGAGAGACGCCGTATAGTGGAGGGCTCCGGAAGTTTCGACCACCTGGGGTTCTTTAAAGTGCACTCAAATCTGAGCACACGGGCCTACAACATTTCCGCCTCCATCGGAAATGCAGCCGCCACAGCCGGGATTCGGTCCCGCGACCTGCGGGTCAGAGCAGAGTACCTTAGCCACTATACCACCACGGAAGGGTGCTGATTAGAATTGGTGAGCTTAAAAGGGCCGAGGTGGTGAATTGGGCACTGCTAAACTTTTTATAAGCTTCGTCTTGCGACACCTTGGCCGCACGCCGCACGGAGCCATTAGAACAGAGCTTATAGTGAAATTCGTGTACTACCCATCACTCTCATGCTGGATGAAGCATTATGCGTTGCAGCTTCTATATATAGACTATATAGGGCCAAATTTCCCGCTGATAAGATATTATAAAACTCCATGTTTAACATGATACAGAACTCTTTTGAGATTATTCACTCTAAAAAAATATCGAGTAAAAAAAATTGCCCGCAGCGTCCCTCGGGGGAACACTGAGGAAGATGCGGAGCATATAATTGGTTAACGGGGTGTTAAAGTGCGACTTACTTGGGTCGATGGCTAAATTGGTTAACGTGGTTGTGAAATGGGGTGTTAAATTGCGACTTACTTGGGTCGATGGCTAAATTGGTTAACGTGGTTGTAGGAGGGGGTGTTAAATGAGTGAACACGTACACACGTATGCGAAAGGGCGGCGCTGGTCGAAGGGACGTCGATCATTGTGTTTGTGGATTCGTTGGAATTCATTTCACCGCGACCTTGGACGTCGACGCGCCGTACAAACCAACCGACGAGCGGCAACTGAGCGAGCGAGCGCCGACCTTGAGTATATATACAGCGCGACGGCGCATGCACTGTCAGCTGTTGAATGTTCTCGAAGCGCGACGGCGCATGCGCGTCCACTGGAGAATCAGGAGAATTGTAGAATGTTCTCGAAGGGGAGAAGCGCGCGCGGCACAGATGGTGGGTGACGGTGCATGCGCGCGTCAGCTGTCGAATGTTCGAGAATGGGGAGAAGCGCAACGGCGCATGCGCGCGCGTCAGCTGCCGATGTTCTCGAAGCGCGACGGCGCATGCGCGCGCGTCAGCTGCCGATGTTCTCGAAGCGTGACGGCGCATGCGCGCTACATTATACAGCTAGCGAATGTTCGTGAAGAGAAGAAGCGCACGCGGTGTGTAGAGGAGGAAGGGTGCAGAGATGGTGGAGGAGTGAAGCGCGCGCGGTGTGTAGAGGAGGAAGGGATGCACAGATGGTGGAAGAAGGAGGAGGAAGCTTGCGGACGGCGCCGCACTACAAGCCTCGAGTATTAGATGCTCCGCATCTAAAAGGTGTGTTTTTGTCCCACAACAATAATCGTCATCAGGCTTGCGTGTGCTTGCTTTCTTGAAAACTCGGCGCTGGCCACTTTCCTATCGAGAATGCAATGTAACCCTGATAATGGGCATGTCGATCGTGACCGGAATGTACCGGGCGCGGGGCGATAGCGCAAGGATGGAACGCAATATAGAGGGCGATTATTGTGGTGGCACAAAAAGACACCCTTTTTACTCGCTCTTTCTTTTAGAGTGTTGCTTTGGGATGTTAAACCCCACATATCAATCTTTTAGAGTGTTGGGGCAATGAATCACGTGACGCGTGACACAGCCATCACTAATGACAGGTGTCTATCAAGCAGCTAAACAAGGACTTTTTCCCACGGTACATCGTACCCACAAATTTTTCCAGCTAATGAACGTGAAGCAAGTTTTCTCGCAGGTCACAGTCATACTTTCTGCGCAGCAAGTGCAGTGAGCACACATCGCTCGCAGCGTGTCTCTGCATTGTGCGGTCACGGTGTCAAGGCTCCGCACAGTGGGGGTTAAAAAGCGTGCAAGGGCGTTCTTAAAAGATAGTTTCTTCCTTCGCGCTGTACAGGCATTCACGAAACTGATGGCGACCAATAATATCTCACGTTTTACGTCTCAAAACTGTGACACGATTTTGTGCAAAGCCGTACTGGAGGGCCGGAGAAATCTTTATTTATGAGGTGTTCTTTAGCGCGCAATGTCGGTGCACGCAAAACGGGCCTCCAGTGTTTCGCCGCCAAATAAATGGGACCAGCACGGCCGGGCTCCAACCGGCATCTTTCGCGCCAGCAATCAACAACCGTAACTCGCACTGATCCACAGCGGTGGACAGTGATGCTGACTACACTTTTCTCCCGATAATAAATATTGTGACCAATCAACTGAAAAATCCTACACAGGAGCATTTTTGCGGCTTAGCTTAGTAACGTTATATAACGAGTTAGTCTCAGGGTAATGAATATCTAGAGCACTACTAACAACAATGACACGCTTAGTCCTTGGCATCACGTTAAAGCTCCATAGAAAGCTTATTACGTATACTCTAAGTACCGTCGCAAAGCTGCATACATCCGATATACACTGGATAATCGGCGAGATTTTTAGTTAATTTCAGCTTGTTTTTAGCATACTTATTTCAATGAAAAATGCACACATAAAGCGTTCGTGATGCAGCGCTGGGCTCGGGAGAAGGCTGCTATATCACTCTTTTTTTTTTCTGCGGTGTATGTCCCAATGATTTACAGGAGTGCTTTTTCAAGGCTCGTTCGGTAGATCTTTTTTTTTTTTCGTTTCCCTCCTTGATTTTTCTCTCCCTCCCTCTTTTTCAACCTTCTTTTCCTTTGCTTTGTGTCTATTGTGTATGACTTAATACCAAAGTGTGCTCATATAATATTTACGTGACCTCCATCAACATCCGCTATAATATAGATACGCCCGACCACTCTAACGCAATTGTTTGCATCATTCTTCTGCTTGTATTATTCTCGAAAGAAAGCACTACATTCGGGGGAGATTTCCCTAGTGTTTCTGCTCTTCAGCACTTCCCTTTTCAGCATTTCACCGGTGCGTATAAGTTCAGTATACGGATATTCGTTCAACGCCCGAGTAAGTTGTTTGCGCGTCTATTTCGTTAGCTTCTCCGTGACGCTACAACAGTGGGCGGAAGCAGTAATCAATGGAAAGTCAATTAGGTCTCTCTGGTAAATTACGCCTCTATTCAGCGCGGAGAGCACGTTGAGAGACGCAAAGGGGCTAATTAGCACGTTGCTTTGACACACGCCGGGCGGCGGAAAATGATGCGGAAGCACCGTTTCCAACCGTTCTTTTGTCCTCGTAGGTGTAACAGAGGCCGCGTGAGGCAGTTCCTGCCAACGCTCACGCTTGTACTGATGTTTGACGTTCTTTGTAGAGTCTCTTATAAATTTCACTATCCATTTCCTACCAAGGTTCCGTCACGCATAGGAACCATGTTATTCTAGATACGTCTTTTCCGCCAAATTAAAGAGACACTGAAGAGAAAAGCTATTTTTTCCATATTAGTAAGCGATACTTTCGCAATATCAAAATCACCATGCTTGCTGCAGTAAGACGCTTGATGAGAGAGAAAAAGCGCGAAATCAAAATGCGGGTGGCGATGCTATACCCTAATGTTCCTGCACCAAGCGTTGTGACGTCATGTATTTGGACGTCACCTACTGGGCCTTGCATAGTTATTTGCTTAAGAATTAAGAATTCTCTAAGAGGGGTATAGATTCAATAGACCAAGCTTCAGGAAATTACAATACGGCCAGAATGCTATGGATTCACTTTGAGATTCGTGACGTCATGTGTGATCATTTGGCAGCAAAATGTAAAAATGAAGCTTTCACGTGTACTTCCTCCTGCAGCGCACGTTAATAAAACAATGCGGATGATATTGAAGCATTAAAAAGCTTTGCTTCTTGTTTCATTGTGCAAAGCAATGTTTAACATTATTTTGCAGAAGCAAGGCTTAATAACAAGTCATATTGAATGGCAGTTTTGTCACAACCATGCAGTCATCAATGCAGTCATCACTCCTCAATTCTGCAGAGGTTGCGACGCCTCTAAGGAAACTGGGGAACTTGTATATGTTACCGTAAAGCGATGTCTACTGACACTCGCATGCCACAATGGATACGCGATACAAGCAATATAATGTAGACATATATAAGTGACAACATACTCGTGAATATCTTCAAATGTATCCGAAAGAAAATTTCATCATACAGACGTCTAGCAGTGTTCATAGTGTTCAACTGCCTCTCGACAATTAACACACATTCTCTCTTTCTTTTTTAATCCCTCATCTCCCCCCTGTGCAGGGTAGCAAACCGTACGTGCGTCTGGTTTAGCTCCCTGCATTTCTTTTTCTTCTCCTCCTTCTCCGTCGCAGAAATATTTCACGTGTATTTCAGAACGACATGACAAACGAGTGTCGGGACAGCTCGAAATGCTCTCAACGGCCTTTAATTCAACGGCCTTTCTGTGCCACTCTTGCTGTTTTTTTGTTTTTTTTGTTTTTTTTTTGCATCTGGTGTCTATTTTACGGATATTTTTCAAGCGAAGCTATATTGAAGTTACAGATTCCTGTGATGACGTTGGTTTGGTGTACGCGAGATCTGATATTTTACCAAAGTCAATTGTCATGTACGCTGCCACTTTTCATAGTTTCGTGGATATTGATGGACGGACGTCGTTGTTGCGTGCACCAACTGAACTGTGTAGCCTGCTGTGCTGCCAAGCGCGGGGTGGGGGGGGGGGAGGTCCTATTCCTGGTATGTAGAAAGCAAAAAGCAAAACGTTAGAAGGAAACATTATGCAAGGCAATACGAAAGAAATGAATGAATAAATAAATAAATAAATAAATAAATAAAAGAAAGAAAGAAAGAAAGAAAGAAAGAAAGAAAGAAAGAAAGAAAGAAAGAAAGAAAGAAAGAAAGAAAGAAAGAAGTTTAGGAACACACACGCAAAGCTTCTCGCCTCCATTCCCTCCTCCCCAGCACCGCGTTTCATGATAGGGGAAGCGTTCCTCAAGTTCTCTACTGAATGAGGGAGATGCTATTGCGGGTAAAACTGAGGATCATCATTTTAAAGACCCTTAGGAGTAGATGTGCCGGTAATAAATACACACAGGACACAGCGAGTGTAGGTCTGTGGGTCCATTACAGGGTAAGTTTAAGATAAATGTATCCGTTAAATCATCCTTGACCTTTTTTTTTCTTTATTTTGTACACGTACACACAATAAATTCTCGCTTTAAAGGAGCAGAATTAAAGTTACCCTGCCGATTACGGTATCAATTGAGCGCTCCCAAATTTTTTTCGAGAAGTGTCCCGATTTTTCCGAGTGGCATCGATCTTCCAGCTTCTCAACGTATCGTCAATCTTTCCACCAAGTTTCGATTATCTGGCCGTCCAACATGTCGCCAGTGCTTCCTACGTGTGTGTCAGTGCCGGGAGCTGCACGCCTGGCCCATCAAGGTCGCCCTCAAAGACTTATTGTTTCAGCGCCCAAACACTGCCTCTCCTATAACTTCACCTCCCTGTATTTTTTTTCATCGAGAGATCTCTTTCTAACAGCTAGGCTTAGGACGTTTTTCTTTTTTACCCGGCAGCGACGGTAAATCTCCGAACATTCGGAGCACGTCCAGAAGCCTCTTTGAAGGCGTTGCATAGCAAAAACACGCTAGAAACACGTGGATGTGGTGTAAAAGATATTACGACCCCAATAAATTCTTCGTGACTAAAAATATAGGGAAGAAGACTGCGGACTGAACTTTAGATTCCCCGCAATTGTTTGTGCAGTTTCTACTCCTCCGTTTTGCTCTCGTGGTATCACCTCGAAGTTATCGAAAAGAACAAAAATATAAGCGACGTAAAGAGAGCGAAATTGGGAGAAGATTGATAGCTCGCTGCACTTTCATCGGACGTCGCGGTCACCGAGGAAAATAACTTTATGCAAATAGCAGAATAAAGAATGAATCAGATTTATTTCTCGCAACACTGACCTCCTATGAAACTAGACGATATGGAACCGTCACGAATCCCTGTTGGCGCTGACGAAGTGACCAACAGAGTAACGTTCCATGAGCTCGTGAAGATTAGTAATGATGCAGTTTCTCACCATTTCGTGTCATGGTAGAAGTAGAAACAAAGAAATGCTGGCTTGGGTAAAACTATTATAAATGGGGTTCCTTAATCCGCCGAAATAAGTGGCCTGTCGCTTATAACGGGCTTAAATACGTTTAACAAAAGGGATCGTTTAGTGCAGAGGTGCGAACGTCGAGTAATTAATCAACGGACAAGCGTCTCACCTTTGTCACACTAAGCGAGTAGAATTAAATTTTTTTGCTTAATTTCTGGCTTGGCTGGGAGCTTGCGCGCGAATTCGACAGTGAAGCAACCTGCAGTGAACACACAAATGTTGAGCCTCTTTCTTGCCTACTTCACGCAACGGCGTCTTGATGTTGTGAAATATGGAGTTGCAAGTCACCCCTAAGATTGAACACTATACAAACGTTGTGTCTCAACAACTAAATAAAAATACATGTCACCTAAGCAAGCCTTTCGATCTTGCGTAATGTTAAAGCGGGAAGATTTTAAACTACTCTTGGCCCTGGCCGATAAATGTTGTACCCCAACCATAAGTTACGCTAAGTAGTTTCGTTAATAAAAGTGCTATTGTTTGTGTCATCACGCAGGGGCTGTTGCCGAAGGCTGTGAAACGCCACTAACAATTAATGGCCCTTCATGCCACGTCTTAGACACGATTCATCACACGTTCGCAGCTGTACTATCTCGGGTGAAAGGGGCTGCCAGCTGCTATACCTAAGTACAGGAGATTTTGAACAAACTTTTTACGATAAATGAAGAAAACAGCATATTTCACCCTAATTTCTGTTACGCCACGTGTCGCAACCAGTTTATTCTCAGGCTTGCTGCACCCGGGGATTTCATATTTTCGGTAAATCTAATGACCAGTGAAACAAGCTTCGAACTTCGTTGAGAAATATACAAATTGTTTCACCCACTAAGTCTCCTCATTATTTTCTGACATCTTTCGTTAACTATGCGTCAAATGCCGGGATTACGTGCAGCCGGGTATTAAGAACGGTATACCCTGCTGTATAGAGAGAAATGATTTACTGCGATGTACCGGCGGCACAAAAGCTTGCGTGTACGTATTGTGGCTCCGCCTATTGGGGAAGAGGCAAATTTAAATACGTGCGAGGCATGAATGCAGAAACAATTATTCGGTAACTCAGTCCGCTGCAGTGGTGTAAAGGTTACGGTGCAACCATGGGCTCCTAGCTGATCCGAAGGCCACTCGTTCCAGCCTAGCCCTGGCACTCGCATTTTGATGGAGGCGAAAGGTCCATGAACAGTGCGATGTCAGTGCACGACAAAGAGAGACAGGTGGTCGAAATTTCTGGTACCCTCCACTCCGGCATCCTTTATAATCCTATCGTTGTTTTGGGGCGTAACATCCAGCTATTATTTGGCCACGCATTAAAGCTGCTGTTAGCGAAATAACGCCTTCCATAGCCTGTACTGCTACAGGCGAATCAAGTTGCAACCGTGGCATTAGCAAGTACTTCCAGCAGAGGTGCCCTCACTTCGCTCAAGAAAATATTATCTCGCCGTTTTTCTCAGCCGATTCATAAGTTATCACAGGGCGCATCGCTTTATCAGCCCTTCGAAGGGCCCTCAGCCGATCATGCTGGCAACGAAAATGCGATATTTTTGTATGAGCATGCAGGTAGATTGACCAAGGCATGATTTTTCCCACCAACACAGTTCAGTCTATGTGAGGCGCTTCTAAAAGAAATTCGCACGCCAAAAAATGTGAACGACCATGACGTTATCGACCATGACGGGAGAATATAGCTGTCATCACGTACATTCCTGGGGTATCCCATGTACAAAAAGGTTGCACCTTGAATTGGGGTCTCGGTCGTGTTCAGCGCACCGAACAAAAATAAATTGAAGGAGCAAAAAGCTGCTGACAGCTCTTGTTCCAACAAAAAATGCACCATGGTCTGTTGAATGCTGATCGGGTGCATGGTATGACACACCACTATCTTGTGGAAAACCGTACACAATGGGTGATTGCCTAAACAATCGGTTGCAAGAGCACTCACGCACAGTAGAGAATAAGATGGATTCGCCCTACATTGCTCAATACGCGGGTGGACAACACGCTTCGACCAGACATATTTCTAAATGACACAGAAACCAGTGCACCAGGCTTCGGCGTATGCGAGGCGTATAGACACGTGTAATAATTCCTCTTTTTGCATGGCTTCTGTAGACCTGATCACGAAGAAGCTTGATTACCTGGGTCATGTAATTTAAATGTAAATGTAGTCTTCAAGCGTGTGCTAGTAAGAGAGCTGTACGTTATCACATCATTTTGTTCATTTTTTTTTCAGAGTATATAGATTCAGCTGCATGCGGCGAAATAAAACTCGTTCTTGTCATTTAGCACTTCGACCAGTTCCTTCTTTCTATGTCTGCTTGTAGCGCTGTTTATCTAAACTTCATTATGTGCCAATAAACTCGAATCAATACACTCGACATGATGTATAAAAGCTACCTAATTAGACGAGTCCTAACGATCCCATGTTCTTCCGATATTCTTTATTTACTACTTCAACTCGGCGTTCTCTCTATAGGATACGTTGAAGGCGTACAAATCGAAAGAACTATTTCTTTTGTATCAGTAAGTACGAACTTATCACATTCCCAAAAGCACCTCTGTTGCCATGAGACGACACTCGGTAAGTGATAAAACGCGGAAACAGAGAAAAAAAAATTACCCGATCTCCCACTACAGCGAACCGTGAGTATAGCGTGTGAACCAGCGCATGTGTTACCTTCAAGTTTTTTTTTAATCGAGGGCACCTTGCCCGATGTTAACGCATCCTTGCAGTCAGAGCACACTATGAATGAAATCATCGGTAGTTTCCGTTGCTGTTACTCGTCCCGAACTCTTGTTGCAGCACGCCACACGGGTTCATCGCCACGCCAAGCGGGATCACGTGCGTTCATCGCGCGTCCGCAGAATCTTGTTAGCTGTTGCGCATGCGCCGTTAGGGTGGTCATGCCGCAAACCGAATTGAACTGCGCCATAAGCTGCTTCGACTCTAAAACAGGCGTCGACGCCACATTCAAGCTATACTGTACCAATCCGCCGATACTTCATAGATTTTATCGGGTTGCACAGGAGCACTCATGGCTTTTAATAACAAAAGGTTAGATGCATTGTGTTCTCAGGCAGCCACATAATCAATATAGTAGTGTTTCGAGAAAACTTACGTAAAAAAAGTGGGCAAAGTATGGACACGTGGTACGGAAAAACTTTTAACGCTGTAGGGTTATGCGGATATTCAAGTTTGGAAGTTTAGGCTTGAAATAATAAAATGGAACTTTCATTATCCCCCTTATTATTGAATCTGAGATGGTGAAATGATCGACAATCAAGCATTAGAAGACTATTTTATCAACCTAAACTGATTGTGGCACTTTAGAGTTATTTTGAATAGTCGGTGTCATCGGCGATTGTATTTATCAACGCGATGGACACAACGTAAATTCTGAACCTTCAGTGAAAACGTCCTATTAGCCGCATGGCGGCAGGGAAGACAGGACATGCTTGCGAGGAGCACGCAGTGGAGTCGGCCTTTAATGATCCTCTTTTCTTTGTTGTCGTTTTAGAATCTCGTGAACAAGCACATTCAAATACGTATATAGCACGTATTGCGTCTTTTTTTTTTCGAGTGCCATAGAAAGACATCGCGAAGTCCGGTAACCCTATACGTTACCGTCAGAGCTATGGTTAAGATTTATTCACTGTATTAAGGTTACAATTAGCACTTTTCGCAGAGTGTTTTATCAGTTGACACAGATGAAACAACATCCAATTATTTTCCCTAGCGAGGGAGTTTATAACCTGTATCTTGGAGTAAAGATGGGCTGGCTGTAGTGGAGTCGCATATCTTTCGAATGAGTACGCCCTCTGTTTTCTTCACTGAAGACAATACGACTACGTTACCCTGCGCACGCAACACGGACAGTTCTACGGTATAGGAGGCATGCCGCAATTTCATCTTTACGCGAATAACATGGCACATGCAGCTTGGTCTGCCAGATTGTTTATATTCTCCCATTGCTTAAGCAGACTGCATAGGGGCTGGTTAGGCTGTCCTCGTTTGAGACACCTTTGATGGGCGATAACACGCCTGACACAATAAACAAACGTAAAATAAACGGGTACTTGCCAGGAACATTCGCGATGACAAGCTCGCTCACCGCCAACATCAAAGCGAAGAACGTCGCAAAGGCTTAGTTGAAATTCCCCGCATCTATTTTCCAGTGGGCACAGCCGCTTTGCACTAAAAGAGGTATCGTAAAAGCACAGCTTATGTCTAATTACACTGCACACAAAAGTAGTCAGATGTTTAAACTCACAAATTGCTCCCCGCAAACCACTGCATGAGAGCAGCCATGGCAGCTGAAGGTGCAAATGGCGCATCTTCCGCCTGCCCGGCTTATCGCCGTATACCTCGTATACGATGACCGCTTCATCGCGTAATTCTCGGTTGCCTTCAAACGGCAGAGTCAAGAGAGCATTCGCCACTGCGCATAGCTCCCGTGCATCCTTAATCTGCTCACGGTCATTTACTGTCCGCCTCGGTGGATATGCATGTTCGTCTTCTGACTCGCTATAGGTCGCGGGTTCACTCCTTGTCGCGACGGTGGCATTTCGACAAAGATGTAATGGCAGAGTTCTGTGTGGTATTCAATCCCAACGCACTCTAGAGGGCACCGGAAGGTTGAATTCCTTGAGCCCTCCACCACGGCAATCACACTCTGCGCCAAGTTAGGGCAGCAAACGGGGTAAGTAAGGCGAAGTTATTTTTGAATGAAAATAAGAGAAAAGTGAGGCCTGTAACTATCTCTCAGGGGGAGGACACCTCAACAGTATCTCACGAGGGATAGGGGTAGTGAAGGGATTAAAAAGATAGGATCAAAAGGTAAATAGATAGAAATAAAGGAAGGAGAGAGCGATGCGCAGGGACAGCGAGCGACGGAAGTAAGGAGAAGACAGGAAAGATGGACACGGTTGCAGGAGTCCGAGGACGGGGCACTGCTGGCGAGAGCTCTTGTCGGCGTCAGGAGATGGCGTAGGGCAAGTCCAGTAGGTCACAGCTACGCTGTCGTCGAAGATCGGCGTCAGGAGATGACGTAAGGCCAGCCCAGTCGGTCAGAGCTACGCTGTCGTCGGAGATCGCGTGGGCACTACCGGTCGGCACGAAATCCAACGAGCGAGTCTTAGGGCAGCAAACGAGTCGCCAGCTTATACGGGGAGGTCCTGTTTGGTAAAAACTCTCATCTCAGTGAGATAGTGAGGCGCTAACATTAATGTCAGACGCGCGTGTCCACTCGGATTGTGTTTGGCTTTCCCAGTTTCCACCGTCTGGAATTCCTTACACTGATGAAATACGTGGGGCCAACTTTCACGTACCTTAGGCCGATTGTGAACTCACTGGACGTCACAATCCATTCGGACAAGTCATATTGGTTCTTCTGAGGAACAACTGACTTCCATAATATTTACGTCACCTTGTTTATCGCTACGTACAAAAACAATTATTAACCTGCTCCGTCATGCTTGATGAGCATTAGTGACGCCCTTGAGCACTCTAATGCTGAATGATAAAAACATCTACTGCGCATAAACTTATTATTGTATTCTCAAACTTTATGCATCAGTGTGTTGAACACCTTTGGTTTCTTCATTTTACACCCTCATTATCGGAAAACTTACACCCTCAAGCCTTACAAATCCTCCTTATAAAGGGTGTTTGGACGAATTGGTGCTTAAAAGGTGTATAGGTCTTCGTGAAAATCCAAAAGACGCAGTTCTAACTTAACGGTGTAAAACTATTTATTGCGCAAGTCTTTTGAGTGCCTGGTAACGTTAATAAAAACGCTCAAGAAACCTCTATTTTGAAGTCAATGTAAGGTCACAATCGCTATATGTTACACTGGACACGAATACAAATGCCATATGCAAACATGTACCACTAGACGCCAGCTATGTCGTGCCCTGAGAATGAATGTTGCCTTTAAGATAGTTCAATGAATGTCATTTTGTTTCTAAAGCAACGTTCAGGCAAAACACTTCTCAAACAGAGTACTTAGCATATTTTCATCAATAAACGGGATGGCTTGTCATCGCTGGCAAGCATCCTTCAAAGAGCTCAGGTGGCCATTAGCATGTCAAAGAGCTGGCGGAACTGTTCGCGCTAACGAACGCGTCCTTAGACTCCAACTAAATTCGTATTAGCACCGC